>NW_024387070.1:794115-871922 GCF_900408965.1 Simochromis diagramma
CAGTGAAAACGGTGCTCACTATCCATGTCTGCCTGTGGGGGGCTGTGTGTCCCTCCATGATAAGCCTCCCACACATTCAGGCATCATCCTGGAGGAGTTGAGCTACCTAAGCAGCCTCTGCAGGGTCCAGTCCTCACCTCATGCTACCAGCATGGAGACCAGCCAATGCAAAACTAGTGAAAAACAGTCAGAAGAGAAGAGGAAGGAAACATGCGAGTGTCCTCCACCCGTGAAAGCATTCCTGCTCTGGGGGCTGTGTCCTTGTTGTTAGTTTCATTAACACCAAAGCAGCTGAACCTGATTAACACCTCCTCTGATACTGAACCAATCAGATCAGTATCCCAAAGTTCACTGACTTGATGTCAAACTCAGATTAAAAAGTGCTCCTTTCATTTTTCAGCAGTGTGTAAACACCAGCATCCAAACAGCAGGGGCGCTGCTGCACAGGGTTGCACTCCATGCTTATAAAGAAGTAACTGCTAAGTGCTGATCCCAGAACTCCATCTCTCACGATTCCAGGTGTCGCTCTGCAGCTCCTGCTGTGGAGAACAGGCCGAGCATTTGGAGTGAGAGTCCCCCAAAGTTCATCAACAAACCGAGCCGAGTGTTTGCCGAGCCGGGACAGAGCGCCAAGTTCTCCGCCAAAACCACAGGACGCCCACAGCCCAGGGTCACGTGGCACAAGGTACGAGGAGCTTCAGATCAGAGCTGCAGAGGAACAGCTGAGAAGCTGTGGGATCTCAGTCTCACTCGCAGCGGCGGCTGGAGGACAGATTCTTTGTCCGCTTTTACTGATTAACTCAGTATTTACTGTTTGTCTCTCAGGGGGAGGCGGAGCTTCAGTCTGGTGGGCGGGTCAGCATGTACGAGCGCTCAGGCCTTCACTTCCTGGAGATAAAGGATGTGATTGTCCAGGATGCAGGAAGTTACAAGTGTTTGATCAGCAACGGTTCCGGAACAGCGACTGCCTGCGCCGAGCTTACCGTCCAAGGTGAGGCAGCCAATCAGAGTCGTTCAGCTGCTGCACGCGCTCATTTGTCATTATTTAAAACTGCAAACCAAACGCTGCAGTTCCTCTGCTGTCCAGCAGAGGCAGCAGTGAGTCAGCCCCACGTTAAAACATGTTTACAGCCTGATGTTGAGCAGCTGGTGGCGGTGAGGCGCTCTGAGCGTGTGACTGTGTGGATGCTGATGATGTGGACGTTCTCTCTCTCACGTGTCCTCCCCTCTCTTCTCCAGGTGCTCCTGACGACTCGTCCAGGTGAGTGCTGTCATGTCTGGATGTGTTAACAGTAAGAATCCCTCAGAGCTTTCCTGTCTGAAGCTCTGGTGGACGGACAGCAGCGTCCCTCTCAGAGCTTCGTCAGCTCCTGGAAAACGTGGCTCCTCTTTCCTTTGCTGCTGCTAAAGTTTTCCAGCTGAGTTTGAGATCTTTTGGCTTCACGAGCTGGAAACTTGTCCTGGAAAACTGCTTGAGTGTTCACAGCAGCAGGTTAGAGGCAGCTGAAGGAAGCAGGAGATTCCTCATCTGAACTCCTGTGGGGACGCTAACCGGCAGGTTTCACCTTTCAGAACCTGCTGCAAATAATCCGTCTGAGGTTTCTTACTGTCTGACCGAAAAGAGACGTCATAAAAATAAATCCACCAGTAAATCAAATATTTCCAGACTGCAGAGAATTAAAAACATGCTGTCACACGGGGACAGTCACCGCGGTAATGAGGACGGCATGTTCAGAATCATCCACTCTGGTTCCTCCTGCAGGACCGGCCGGCCCACTGACGACCACAGACCAGAACCAGGAGCCAGAAGGAGGGCAGAGCTGCTCCCAGCTCCCAGCCCGAGGAGCAAGAGCCCAGACAGGCCGCCTCCTGGAGGAGCGAACCACCTGCACAGCTCCCTCTGCTGGCTGAGAGGAGAACTGCACCTGATCAGGTTATTTTACTACTACTAATAATAATGTTTCTGAAACTCATGCCATCTAAGGCAGAATAAATGAAAGAGAATGACATGAAGTGAAAGAGCTCCTGCTCCCCTGCAGGTCCGGTCCATCGACGCTCCTGATCCAGATCAGACCTGCTCGGTCCAGCAGTCAGGACCCGGCTCAGATAGCAGGTCAGAACTTGGATCAATTCACTTTTATTTAAATGTGAAGTCACATCCACTTTCAGGTGTGTTCAGGATCACCTGTGTGCTTCAGGCCGGTGAGGACGTCCAAGGCGGGTTCCAACCTGCGGTTCGAGGCCGTCCCCCTGGACCAGGAGGCCACAGAGGGAGCTCAGGTCACGTTCACCTGCCAAGGTGAGAAACGCCTCAGACTGTGAAGCTGGAATCACTGACACGAGGCAGCTCTGAGCAGATGGTTAATGATGATTTAATAAAGGTTTCATTTCAGGTCTCAGCTCCTCCACAGCTTTACTGTGACTTTAAGATCCTGTGAGTATGAGCCGCCTCTCCTCTTCCTCACAGTGTCCTCCTCTGCTGCCGGGGCCGTGGTCACCTGGCTGAAGGACGGGGGGCCCGTGAGGACGGGATCAGGTCTGCGGCAGAGACGAGACGGCACCCGTCTCACTCTCACCGTGGAGAGGGTGAGACGGGTGGACCGGGGCACGTACAGGTGTCAGCTGACGAACGCTGACGGGCTGACGGTGGACTCTGCAGCGTGGACGCTCCTCGTGCACAGTGAGTTCCTCCTCACATAGACTAAAGGACCTGAAATGAAACCTTTATTTAAACCATCTCCTCAGAGCTGCTTCATGATGGATGGGGGGGGTGGATGAATGGATGGGGGGTGGCCATCTACTGTTCGGAAGGTTAGTGGTTCGATCCCTGGCTCCTTCCTTGGGCAAGATACTAACCCCAAATTGCTCTCAGATGCATCCATCAGAGAATGAATGCATGAATGTTAGTAAGGAAGCACAACAATCTTAGAAGACATGCGTGTATGGGTGAGTGTGACTGGGTGAATGTGGCGTGTTGTATAGACCGCTTTGAGTACTGTGGGAGAGCAGAAAGGTGCTGTGTAAGAGTCGGTCCATGACCCTGTGTGGATGCATAGATGTTGTAACGCAGGGCAGAGGAACAGCTTCACTCTGAGGCTCAGAGTGTGATGACCGAGTCCTCCAGCAGAGGGCAGCACTGACTCTCACACAGAAACACAATCATGGTCCAACAGGAAACTGAGGACATACTCCATCCTGACCTTTGACCTGACCTTCTGATCAGAGAGAGAAAAACAAACACACACAGGACAGAAATGTTTGTGTGGGAGAATCTGAGACGTTTGGAGTGAAGCAGGAAGAAGACGAGTGCACTCTGAACTCACAGGAAGTGTTTCATCAGCTCACCTGAAACATGTGGACACCGTGAACGTTGACACCTGCTCACCTTCATGACAGGAACAGGCTGCAGTGAGCAAACACCAGTTTATGGTCCATCATAACTGTAGCAATGACATAAAGTCTGAAAATAGAGTCTGGGTTTCAAATCTGTCTTTACTTTAAAACAGAAGAGTCGTCGTCACAGAGCACCCACACCCGCAGCATTCACACCACAGTGTAGTGGGCTCCTCCATCCTTACTGGAATCCTGCAAACACACAGCACCTCCACAGAGGTCAGAGGTCATCTTCAAGAGGGATGAAACCACCTGCAGAGCTGCTGCTGGGGAAAGCGTTCAGCTGTTAAACCCACGAGCGGCTTTAGTGTTATTATCTCTGCAGACCTGCAAACACCTCCACCTCCTCCATCCACTCATACAGATCACCTACAGTCACCGTGACTCATTCATCAGCATGAAGCAGATTAACTGATTACCAGAGTGTGTGTGTGTGTGGTGAGGTTACTCACACCGTCTCGTTACCTGCTCTGTTCCTGTCGTTTCGATTGGTCAGAATCATGAAGCTGATGTAACCACGTGGATCAGCTGGAGTCACAGCTCAGGTTTTTCAGCGCCGTGTCGTTGAACCGCTGAGCAGAGGCAGCAGAGAGCCGAGAGCCATATAAAGACAAAACACGCAGCAGCAGCACACACACACACACACACACACAGAGTAAGACTGAAGCCGACCCAAGAAGGGCATGCAGAGGGAGTCCACAGCTTCATCAGGCGGTGGGGACTCCTCTCAGCTCTGCAGCTGATCCCAGGTCTGCCTCGGCTGGACAGCAGCTACAGAGTGATGCTGACTCAGAAACTCTTTGGTCTGGTTATATTTGCTGCTCTTTAGTTTGCGGCCCAGGTTTGTAACGAACATGGTTTCATAAATAAGTGCTGAGTAACACTGTACAGTGAAATATGAAACACTTGGTAAATGGCGTGCTTTGTCACTCTCCCATCCCGACTGTCACTTCCTCCTCTTCCTGTCGTTCTGTTTTTCCTGAATCTGTCTGCTCTCGCGTTCACACTCGGCCCTCTTTAAACTGCTCTGTGGACATGAAGATGGATGAAATGAAAGGTCGCCGCTATCAGCAGATTTAAATGATTAAAAACAGATTACCACCTGTGAGGAAGTGACTCGTGTGTGCTGATGTTTGCAGCCTGAGCCTCTCAGCTCAGGAGCCTCAGTTCATCTCATTCAATGCTCACACAAGTTTGTTCATGATGAGACGTTTTTGTTTCATTCATCATATCGTTTCCTTTTCTTTATACATTTTGTTCCACGTGACGGTAACTGATTTATTTCACTGATATTATTGCAAATAAACGGGAACGTGGAGCAAATCTTATAAAACTCCTGCCTCTGATAAATGTTGCAGACCAGAAGGAGATCTGCTGAGCTTAGTCACAGTTTTCAGTGTCTTACCTTGTTCAGTCACCATGGTAACTGATACTGAACATCTCACCTGGTCCGGAGCAGGCGAGGCTCACAGTTTCCAGCAAGTGTGTCTTTAAAGTGGTCACCAGTGATTCCACTGTAGAAACATGAACAGTCAGAGCTCTGTTGAGCCAACCATCCCTTTAACGTTAACCAGTAATGACTTCATGAACTTCTTCACAAATAAATTTTTATCATTAGAGAAAAAATTGACCAATAATCATCCCACAGATGTAATATTATCTACAGCTACTCTTAGTACCATTGATGTTAAGTTAGACTCTTTGTCACGATCTGGTTTACAGGGACTCAAACGCAGAGCGGTTAGGTTGTCTCCAAGGTGTAGTTTATTTACAGTGCCAGTTGCAATATATGTACAGTGAAGGAATCCAAAACTCCAGGGAATCACAAGGTAAGCTCTCTCACACTCGCTCACGTCTTCTTTGCTCACACTCACACACGTTCACACGGCAGGGAGGTCGCAGGTCCGGGGGGGGGGGGGGGAAGATCTGAGGCAGAAGAGAAGGAAAGTCACAACTAATCACAGAATTATGAAGCACAAGTCCACAGGCGCTGTTGAGAACACTAACGTCAATAGTACAATCATCCAGCGACGAGAGGATCCTGTGTTCCAGCCTCAAATAGTGCTCCCGGTGATGGACAGGTGATTGTTGTCAGGGTGTGTGGGCCAAGGGCGGGAGCCACAGTGAGCTCCGCCCAGGCAGAGAGGGAGCGAACAGAAACAGCAAATGTAGCCTTTGGGGCCGACCCGGGCAGGCACGGAGACCATGACACTCTTTTTCTCCAACTGATCTTTCTGAGTTAACTTCAATAATTACTTCCTCCAAACCATCAACGTGTCTTTTAGACCCCATTCCTACAAAACTGCTCAAAGAAGTCCTGCCATTAATTAATTCTTCGATCTTAAATATGATCAACCTATCTCTAATGATCGGCTATGTACCACAGGCCTTCAAGCTGGCTGTAGTTAAACCTTTACTCAAAAAGCATCTCTAGACCCAGCAGTCTTAGCTAATTATAGGCCAATCTCCAACCTTCCTTTATATCAAACATCCTTGAAAGAGTAGTTTGTCAAACAGCTAACAGATCATCTGCAGAGGAATGGCTTATTTGAAGAGTTTCAGTCAGGTTTCAGAGCTCATCACAGCACAGAAACAGCTTTAGTGAAGGTTACAAATGAAAGCTTAGAAATATGGTATCTAAGCAGATTCTTACTCTGGATGGCATTACCTTGGCCTCCAGTAACACTGTGAGGAACCTTGGAGTCATTTTTGACCAGGACATGTCCTTCAACGCACATATTAAACAAATATGTAAGACTGCTTTCTTCCATTTGCGCAACATCTCTAAAGTTAGAAATATCCTGTCTCAGAGTGATGCTGAAAAACTAGTTCATGCATTTATTACTTCCAGGCTGGACGACTGTAATTCATTATTATCAGGAAGTCTAACTTTCTGATTTCAGACTGTTTAGCTGATCAGATGTGATGAAATAATAGAAACCAGAACGCTGCTGGTATCACAGCTCCTGTGGATGAATGTAGCTCACAGACCTCAGTCTGGGTCCTGCAGATGCAGCTCTGTGAATGTGAAAATTATTTGTGGTAATGTTTATTTTTCATCACTCACAATATTTTATATCTTCCTCCCACCTGGACTACTCACGTAAATTTTATCATTAATCTAAGACCCGCGTGATAAAATATAACCACCGCTGTCGTAACACCAGCTCTGTGACGTTACTGCGCTCAAAGCAGAAATCAAAGAAGCTGCTGCAGGAAGAGTTACTGCCCTGATGGTTTCTGGACTTTATTTTGAATGTAATTTGCTGAATAGTGCAGAATTTCATTTTATTAGAGGGATGAGTGAGAGCAGCATCAGTCAGCCAATCACTGATCAGCGTGTTGGAGAGGAACCTTCATCGCAGCTTTATAAGGACAATCAGGCATGCAGCAGGAAATCCCCCACTCAGTACACACACACACACACACACACACACACACACACACACACACACACACACACACACACACAGTGAAATACCAGCGGGTTCCCACAGACAGCAGATTTCCATGTGAGGACAATAAAGTCTCATCTGCAGTCTGAGAAGAATCTGTCTCGGCTGCTGAAGTCGTTTCACTCAGTGAGTTTGTATCTGCAGGTCACATGACTCCTCACAGTGTAGGAGGAAGTGCTCATATCCTTTCAAAATAAAGAACTGCCAAACTACAGCGTGCATCGATCCATCAGAGTTTGAATTCCTGCGCTGGAAACAGCAGTTTTATGGTTTTCTGTTTAACGTGAAGGTCACAGCGTCATGGTTCATAACCTCAGCTGAAGGAGAGCAATATTCACAAACTTTCATTTTCTTTGTAAAAGTAGAGAATTCTGAAACTCCCAAACTAGACAGGCTGGGTCTGCTGCAGCTGTTGTGCAGAACTTTACCAAATTACTTTACCAGCAATGGATGGATGGATAGATGGGTGAAGTGATGGATGGAGAAATGGATAGTGATGAAGGATGGATGGATGATGGATGGATGGACGAGGGATGAAGGAATAATAATAATAATGATTGCATTTATATAGCGCTTTTTGAGAACCTCAAAGCGCTTTACAATTCCACTATTCATTCACTCTCACATTCACACACTGGTGGAGGCAGCTACAGGTGTAGCCACAGCTGCCCTGGGGCAGACTGACAGAAGCCAGGCTGCCATAACGCACCATCGGCCCCTCTGACCATCACCAGTAGGCGGTAGGTGAAGTGTCTTGCCCAAGGACACAACGACGAGACTGTCCAAGCCGGGGCTCGAACCAGCAACCTTCTGGTTACAATGGAATGGATGCATGGATAGATGGATGGATGGATGATGGAGAAATGGATGCATGATAGAGTGATGAAAGATTAATGGAGGGATTGATGAAGGAATGGATGGATAAATGCATGGATGGATGGTTGGATGGTTGGATGGAATGATAGATGGAGTGATGATGGATGGATGGGTGGAGGGCTGATGGATGGGTAGATGGATTTTTTTGTCACTGGTGTAAGAAGGAAAGATGAAACCAAAGCCGGCGTTTCAGATATTCAGATTTCTGTTTCTTCACCTCCTCTGCCCCCGCTCGTCTCATCAACCCTGGAAACACCCCAGCATGGAAATATGATTATACTAACTGTTGTTACAGTGTGTGTGTGTGTGTGTGTGTGTGTGTTCATCAGTTAATGTGACGCACACACAGCCGGTGAGCAGTGTGTGTCCTCTCTGGTATTTCTGATATGTACACAGAACAAACACGCACACACACATTTGTTCCTCCTCACATGAGCGCACACACATACACAGGCATGTTTAATGGACTTTAGTGTGTGTGTGTGTGTGTGTGTGTGTGTGTGTGTGTGTGTCTGAGAGAGAAAAGGAAACCCTCGCTCCTTATAAGGAAGAGGACGAGTGAGGCTCAGGCTGGTGCTCTCTGCTCTCTCTCTGCCTCGGGCTAACACACTGAGCTCTGGGTTTGGATTATGATAGTTTAATGTGATTGGCTGTTACACTGTAAATAAAAACAGGAAGTCAAACGTGCATTATTTCCCTTTGACATTTGAAGTATCAGCAGACTGGAGTACTCTCGTGTACTGGAGTAAATGTACTTGATTACATTAGTAACTGCTCCTTTTTCTTCTTTATGTGTTTCCGTCCTGCAGGCAGACAGAGAGGCGGGAGGTCAGAGGTCACAGAGGTCAGAGCTGCGTGTGAAGCTCCTCGCTTCATTGGTCGCCTGAGCGATCTGAAGGTGATGGACGGCAGCAGAGTCGCCATGACGGTGGAGCTGAGCGGTAAGTGTGTGTGTGTGTGTGTGTGTGCGAGCTGTGGTATTTCCTGTCTGATCTCTGGGGAGATGGAGGAGATGCGATGAGGGCAGATTTACTTCTTCGTTTCCTCTGAGTGTTGTTGTTGCTCTGATATGACAGCACGCATTGTTTCTGAATTATGAGTTCATTATGAGTCCCCACATTATTAACCCCGCAGTGTGTGTGTGTGCGTGTGTGTGTGTGTTACATAATGATTTTCCACACTGGGTTTTCTTCTCCATATAAGCTGTGTGAGGATCAGAGGTGCTGTTGCTTCTCTCCACGAGCTTCATTTCCACACAAAACTGAAATTTATGGAGCCACACACACGCACACACACACACACACACACACACGCACACACACACACACACACACACACACACACACACACACTCCTCATGCCTATGGTACGACAACTTTTCTCCGTGCCCCTGGTACACTGTGCAGAAACACCTTGCCACACACACACACGCACAGACACACACGCACACCTCTGACCTCTGACCTCTGGATGTTTTTCTTACCCAATCATTACACTGAACTCCCCTGAAGGTCATACTGACGTATTAATAAATAATTGTACTTACTAAATGTGAAAAGTATTTAAACTAATTTTACATCCACAGCTAGAGTTAAAGCAGCTTTACTGAAGCATCCATGAAATGAATCAAATAACAGTGAATTTAGCTTTAAATCACTGACTGTATCTGAATAATGGCGGCTGTGACGGTACTTGACATAATGAGTCCTGCAGCCAGACGTATCTGGATGAGGTGATGGAGTGCAGACACAGATACCTGCTGATCAGTGCTCAACGTCCAATCACAATCCTTGAATTTCACTGTGCATAAAAACTGAAGCTCCGCCTTCTTGGATGGTCTGTTAGTAGTGACCTCACAGCAGCCATGTTATTGGTCAGATGATGTCATTAATAATGCTCCAACTGCACAAACACAGCCCAGAGGTCCAGTTCAGGTGAAACTAGCAAACAGTTAGCAGCTACAGCCACCTGTGTCACCATCCACCTGTCAGTCAAAGAGGCCACGCCCCTAATAACAAATAAACAGGTGAGTTATAAAGACCACCTACCCCTGTACAGGGGTTATGAAGGTGGATAATTATCCATGAAGACCAATCAGTTCGTGTATGAGGCTAACGTCTATGAGGACTGACTCACTGCTGCCTCTGCTGGATTTCAGAGGAACTGCACTTCCAGTTTGCCTTTTTTTTAAAGTACTTTTGATTCAACAACACTAAAATGTAAATTAAATAAACAAAATATTGCCACTCCTTTAATTCTCAAAAATACTGCATATAATAATTATAATATTAAGTAAAAGGATCTTTGGTGCGTACTGGTCTTCACTGATGTGTCCTGATGTTTGAATGAAGCTGTGTGTGGTCCTCAGGTCACCCTCCTCCAGAGCTGGTGTGGCTCCACGATGGGCAGGAGGTGACCGAGTCAGAGGACTTCCAGCTCCTCAGAGAGGGAACCCGCTGCACTCTGCTGATCCACGAGGTTTTCCCCGAGGACACCGGGACCTACAGCTGCCAGGCCTGGAACCAGTATGGAGAGGACCAGACCCAGGCCCGGCTCACGGTGGAGGGTATGCTGCAGTTGCACTGAGACCTGAGTGACACCAATGTGGGGATTTTTGCAATGTTCACAAACACAACAATTACAAACCCACAGCCTTTCTGATCCTGATACCAAATCCACCTTGGCCCAAAAATGTGGTTTCTGTCTTGTACCCTTATTTGTGTTCTCTTCTTAGTTTATTTTTGTGAAGCTTTTGGTTTCTGTTTTGCATTTCTATTTTCCTCCCGTTATTCTTGGTGTTTGATTATGTAGGTCTCAGGTTTTGGTTTCCATACTCTATTCTGTGTCCAGTCAGTGTCTGTGTCTGCCCTGTTTCCCACGTCTCTGTTGCAGTGCCTGCTTATGAGTCTGTGTCTATACGTTCAGTCTGTGTTTCCTGTTTTACTTTGAAAGTCCGTGTCTCATGTTAAAGCGTCAGGTTTTGCATCCTTTGTCTCGTCAGCCCTGATTGCCCCCTCTGTGTTTCTCTGTGTTTCTCTGTGTCCGTGTCGCGATCTACCCTCATCTTGCTGTGTGTTCAGGTTATTGATATTTTCAGTTTAGTATTTGTACTCTCAGTTTTGCTAGGTCTCTGTTTTCCATATAGCAATAAATCTGAGTTTACTTACTGCCTCAGAGTGTCTGCACTTTGGGTCCATATCACCGCTCCTGCCTGCACACAGCCTCTACATGACAAAAAAAGCCAAAGAAAACTCCAGTCCTGTCAGCCGGTGTCTGTCGGGTGTTCAGTGCGATTGTTGCTTTGTTCATGCATTACATGCTTCTTTATTGTCAGAGTCTGAATGGTAACTTATAGTTCATGCAGAGGTTGAACGGTCTGTGGATCCTGAGTTTGTGTGGATGCGATGTTTATACATCCAAACTCCCGGGATGATCTGATTAGTGTCCATGAGGATTGCGAGGGAGAAGACATCAACCCTCCAGCTGTAACTGAGGATGTCTGTGCTGCAGCTCAACCACTGACCGATCAACTTTGGTGTCATTGTGTTCACACACTATCTACAGTGTATATGTTGGGTTTCCTATGTGAGGCTCAACCACACGACCTCCATATAAACCCCGATTTATTATTGTGGTTTTCTGCAGAGCCTCAGGACGGCGTCCAGCCCTGGTTCATCACCAAGCCCAAAGAGGTGAGCGCTGCTGTTGGTCAGCATGTTCTTCTGTCCTGTGCCATCGCCGGAGATCCGTTTCCCCAGTACACCTGGACCAGAACCGACCCGAGCCGATCTCTGACCTCCGGAGGCGACTATGAACTTCTGCAGAAAGAGGACGTCGTCTCCCTGCTCATAAGGTTTACAGTTAAACGCAAACCACACGCTCTGCAGCTAACCACACCTGATACAGCTAACTCTGTTTTCTTCTTCAGACGGGTGAAGAAGGAACATGGCGGAGAGTACCTGATCAGCCTGAGGTAACGGATCGACAGCCGCCGATACTGTAAACACTCACATGTCATAAAAAGACACAGATTCTGCAGACATGCTGAAATAATCCCAGATGATCGTCAGTACAGAGCTGCAGTGAGGATTACACTCACAGAGGAACCACCAGCCCTCCCCCTCCATAATCTATTCATCCATAACCTCATCATCCACCCCAGCACATACAGCAGTCTGCATCATATTCAAAGCATGACTATGTAACATGAGAATAGAAGAGAAATCTCCTTCTGCTCATGAAAATCATATGTGATGTGCTGGTGCCAGTGAACATGAAGAAACTGTGAGAGACGGTAAAGCTGCACTTTACCCGAAACACAAACCAACATCAAGGAATTTAAAGGTGCCTAATGCCGCACAGACGAGGTCCTCTGGGTGTTCTTAAGTGACAGTAATACTGAGAACAAGTGCTTAACCAATCAAACACTTGGTCATGTTGGTAAAGTTCCTGAACAGTTCTGGTTCAGGTGTATTGGGGACCTTGGATGGTTGATCTGGACCATCCAAGGTCCTGAAATTTCAGAGCTCCAGATCTCTGAAAAGTTCAGGATCTTTTGATATTTCACGAACTCCAAAGTTCAGATATTTTGGACCAAGTTCCTGTCCTTTCTGAAGTACTACACCTTTGGAGGTAAAGAGAACATCCCCAGAACTTAGTTCAGACCTAATTTTATCCAAATGGTCCCGAACCTGTAGAAAGTTCCTACGATGGAAATGCAGCTTTAAACCTCAGAGTCATTGAGCCATGAGTGACAACATTGTGAGCCTGAAGATTTACTGTCAATCAAACATTATTATTGAAATACACACTTCATAATAATGGATATTTTCCAACTTACTAAAACAGGAAACTGTTGGATCTCAAGTAAAAACAAATTCTGAATGTCCCGAAAGTCATTTACAAACCAAGTCAGTATTTGGATGGTTTCAAACATCACACTGTGAGCAGTAACAGCTTTGACAGTGCAAAAGAAGGAAAACCTGTCCTCAGCTGGAACAGCTAACATGACATAATCGTTCTAACAAACATCAAACCTGATTCCATTTGTCACGAGAAGGTGTCCTGTGTTTTCTTCAGATCGTGGGGCGAGTGTAGGGTTGCTGTCTGTGAAGTCTTAGCCGTTCAAAGGTTGATGCAGAGCAAATCAAGTGCAGAGGTCATTCTATATAAAAACGACTTTTACAATCAACAGATGACCTGAAGACGTCTCTGATGGCACAGAGGCCGTTTTTCCACAGATGTGAATACAGGAGAGCTTCGGACTGAAAAAGACAAACAGTTGATCTATAAAAGTAAATATCAGGTTTTCCACATCATAATGTGACTTCTTCAGAGAGTGAAGTGATGATTGAGCATCAGACATAATGTGATTAGTGCTAACAAAGACAACAAAGACAACAACTTCCAGGGTAATTTCAGTCAAATGTTTCTGAACATTGTTGATCAGGACCAGTGGAGCCTACCTGGTGTCTTTCCTCTCTTAAAGGGAAAATGTTATGTGCCATTAATGAGAGATAAAAGGATCAGTTTCTCATATGAAGTCTGACGTTGCAAATAGCACAGTGCAGCAGTGCCTGAATGAAAACACCGCTGTGATGAATCAGTGGCGTGGAAGTGGGAGATGGTCTTAGTGCCTGTGAGAAGATGAGAGTGTGCTGCATGTAAAAGATAAACTTTGTGTTTCAGGAACAGCGTGGGCGAGTGCAGCGCTGTGGCCACGCTGTCGGTCACCGAAGACGAGAAAAGGACAGGAGAGGACGGGACGGCAGCAGGTGAGACCTCACTCACCTGGACACCTGCAGCTGGCTGAACAGGGCGGAGTCAGATTTCTGTGCCGTATGAGCGTGATTGGTTGAACCTGACGAGTTTTTAAAACGTCTCGTTCCCTAAACAGACCTCTGCATCATCAGCATAGAGTCTGACTCCGTCAGCCCCCCCCCACTATTCCCAGCTCTCTGTTCCTGTTTCCACCCCCTCCTCACACCCACCCCCCATTCCCTCCATCCTTCTGTTATTTATCCAGAAATTCCCTAAAGCTTCTCTAATCCGTCCATATCACCCCGACCAATCAGAGCCAGTATTTCCTCTGTGTGTTTACTCTGCTGCGAGTGTTTGCTGGAAGAAACCCCGTTTGCTCTAGTTTGATGAAACTGTGAAAAAGAGTCAGCAGCTTCAGAGGAGGAGGAGGAGGAGGAGGAGGAGGAGGAGGAGTGTGTCCTCAGTCTGCTTTTTCTTTGTTTACATCTGTGTGTGTGTGTGTGTGTGTGTTCCCTCTGCTCATGCCCATATTCGGGCAGTTGAGTCACTTGTGATGTAACATGAACAATTTGAGTCGAGGTCCCCCCCCCCCCCCCCACCTCCCACCCCACCAGCTAAGACCTGGGGGGCGGAGCTTGTCCTCTTGCTCTCTCTCTCTGTCCCTCCATCTGTCTCTGTGCTTGTTCATCCAGCCTGGCAGCAGCAGCAGGAGGAGCAGGAGGAGGAGCAGCTGGTGGGAGCGTGGTGCTGAGAGGAGGTGGCAAAGGAGGAGGAGGCGTGGAGCAGAGAGAAGCAGCAGCAGTGGTGTCATTCGGCAGTGGCAGGAGGCCAACGAGGAGCAGAAGGAGAACCGGCAGCTCCCGCACCTGCACAGAGAGAGAAGAAGAAGAAAGAGGAGGACCAGACCACTGCTCCCAGAGGCCTCCTCAAACGCTGTGTGGAAACCAGGGAGCGGGGTGAAGAGGAGCTGCGGCAGAGGGAGGCGCAGCAGCTGGACTTCCGCTCGCTGCTTGGACGCCGAGCCGTTCAAGGCAAAAACATCCCAGAGGGAGACGAGCAGAGGGAGGCCGGCCCCGCCCACCGCCACCGCCACCACCGAGCATAACCAGCGCCACCACATGGATTTTTAAGGCCAACCTCAAGGGTGTCAAACCCAAGAGCGAGGAGAAGGTGAACTCCCCATCGCAGGTCGACTTCCGCAGCGTGCTGGGGAAGAAGGGCGCCGCAAGCAGCAACAGCAGCAAGGCCGCAGAGACGCCCACGAAGAACGTCGGCGACTTCCGCTCTGTCCTCGCCAACAAGAAGAACCCGACGGGCCCCGAGAAGAACGGGGAGAAGGCGGAGGTGAACAACTGCATGGATGGAGGGATTAATGAGAAGAAGAGCACCGGAGGAGGAGGAGGTGCGGCGCCGGAGTTTGTAGAGAAGCTGAGCGACATGACGGTGCTGGACGGTCAGCGGCTCCGGCTGCAGTGCCGCCTCGCCACCGCTTCTGATGTCACTGTCACCTGGACGCTGGACGGGAAGGTCATCAAGGCGTCCAAATTCATCATCCTCGCAAACGAAGGTCAGAGGTCACACACACAGCACAACAGGAAGTGAAAGGTTTTCTGACATGATTTGGTTAAAAGGAGGGAGGAGGGCTTTGTTTACATTTCACAGCAACCCCGAACGCTCTCTTTGAATTCAAAGAAAACTTTATTTAGCAGTACTGTTTGTTTGCGATCATCAATGGAAGTGATCAGAATCGATTAGAGCCACTGAATTTATTCAGGCTGAGAAACAGAAAAACCCCTCAGATTAAAGACGACAGAATGAGCAGCGCGACAGGGAGACGGAGATCAGGAGGTGAAGCTGTGGAGCAGCGTTGGTGGAGTCGGTGGAGGAGCTGAAGCAGCTGCTGATGGAGGTCTGAGGATTGAGACTCTAATAATAGAACGCAGATGTGAAACAATAGAAGCAGGATGTGATGTGTGACCGTCACTGGAATTTCATATGGAAGCAGATCACTACACACACACACACACACACACACGTATTACTGTACTTGTGAGGTCCGGCAGGGATTCATTCATCAGTTGAAGGGACACTCTGTCTGTCTTAAACTGTCTTCATGATGTTTAGTTACGTCTCCCCGAAGCTAATCTTTAAAACTTGTTCAGTAACTTTGAACATGCTGAGCAGAACTGTCGTTCATGGATTTGATTGTGAAGACAAAAATGTAAAAAACAAAGTTTACTTTAAATTCAGTCTGGACTTTTTTGTGTTTAGCAGTGATGGTGATAGTTTTACTTACTTTAGACACAACTTTGCTAAAATTGAGTTAGCGTGATTGTTCTAGCAGTAACATTAAGAAGGCAGTGACAGTTAGCCGCACTGCAGGAATGTAACATCAGCTGATCAAGTAAAAACGAGAAGATGGACACAGCCGGTGCTCAGCTACTTTAAACCTGTATTCTTTCTAATCTCCAGTAGGGGGCAACTCCTCTGGCAGTTGTGTAAAAGTCGGAGTGTGTGAGCCTGCTGCCCGCCTCATGTTTACTTTGCAAATGAGGACCTTATTATCCGGTCGTTAAGTGATGACGTGACGAATCCTACTTCCGGGCCTAAAGTAGTCTGCATTTAATATGGCTTTTGTGTTGTTAACATGTTTAATGTTTTGTATTTTCTTCTATTTGATCTCAAAAAGCTCCTAAAACAGTCAGTGATCACTGTTGACCTCCCTCGGCTTTTATTACCGCTAATCATTTATTTAAGCTCAGTTTTTAAAACCTTAGGATGTAACTACAGCCCAGCCCATGCAGCAGTACATGAATGACTAACCTCGTATTGTGGATGGATTATCTCAGTTGTTCTCCTGGCTGAAGTTTGGTCCTTTTACAGCATCCTGCCATGCGATTACATTTGTTCCTGACCACCAAGAACACTCACGTTAACTTTTATCGAGTGGAAAAAAAGTTAGCTTGTTTATATTATGCTAACATAGCTGTGTCGCTAGCAGTCACGTAGCACATCATTATATACCAGCTAGCCCAACTTCAGTAACCCTACAAACGTCACTGCTGTTTAGTTTTCTGTCTTCATTTATGCTGGAAGTGATAGCAGAGCTGTACGTTTTAATTTGTTTCCAAAACCCCGCAGTCAGGACATGCTATATTGTATTTAGATAGAAGCTAGCGAGCTAACTCCCTGCTAACTTCTAACTCCGTTAAATGTCATAAATTCCGTTTTCATGGATGCCTGGATGTTAAACTCAATTGTTACACCTGGTAGAGCAGAACGCTGATCATTTTATAAACATGAAAGACTTTAGACAGTTTTTCAACTCTCAGTAATGCCATAGTGATCGTTTGATATATGGACCTGCAGCAGAGTTTAGGTCCAGACACGGCTAGTGACGTCAGACTGAACAACCGGATAGCGACAAAGAAACAGGAAGCAGGAGATGATTGAGTCATTAGCCAATGAGCATGCAGCATGTCGTGTAGATCCACGCCGTGCTTGGATTTTGTCGGGCTCGCCGCTCTGCTGAAGTCACCCTCACTGCTTCTCCTCCTCCTGATGGTCGAGGGACACTTTGAGTTCACTTTCACTTTCAGCAGCTGGACCAGCTGTCACAATCTTTTCTTCTCTGTGCCGTTATCAGCGGCTCCAGCAGGAAACTTTCATTAACAGGAAGCTTTCAGCATGGATGGTGAAATAAATACAGCAGCCGTCAGAATCAGACTGATGGCTCACATTTATAAAATAGGCAGACTCACCCTTTAAGAAAGAGCCTGAAGGTCCTCACAAGCATAGAAACACACACTGTGATGTCCTGTAAAGACCTGTGTGTGTGTGTGTGTGTGTGTGTGTGTGTGTGTGTGTGTGTGTGTGTGTGTGTGTGTGTGTAATAATAATCCCTCAGTGTGTTATTTCAGTCTGGAGGACAGCCCCTGGTTGTGTGTGTTTATCCTGCAGAGTGAGGAGTCTGTGTGTCACATGTTAAAGGTCAGAGGTCACATACATGTGTTGGTACAGATTTAAAGGCAGCAGCATGTTTATGATGAACTCAGATCTTCACTTTCTGCTCTTGTGGTTTTGTAGGCGTCGTTATAAAACGACGTGATCGTTGGCTGAAGGGTCGTCATGACGATAAAACGTCAGATCAAAGCGATCCTTTTACAGAAAGTGTTCAGAGTGTTGATTCAACGAGTCGCAGCAGCTTCCTGCCTTCTCTTCACGCTTTGTTGGATTTGGTGCAGATCCCCTCAGCTCCAGCAGGGTGGAGGGACGACAGATGTTTTCTCCACAGATGTTTAAGACGTTGCCTCGGTCAGGTCCGAGCCTGTCAGCTGTAAGGACCTCTCTGACTTTAGTTGTCATCCTCCTCTTTTATGAAATTTGCAGATGAGATTATGAGATTGTAGAAACAAGCAGTGGAAAAGAGTTTTCTCCAGATGGTGTTTGGCCTCGTCATTACTGATGTGGTGAGGAGGGAATCAGAGTGGAGCAGCCGGCTGAGGCAGTTCATCCAATTTGGACGCCTCCTCTGCGGGGTGTTCGTGTCCTAGTGGGAGGAAGCCCTGCGGCAGACGCAGGGCACTCTGGAGAGATTGCATCTCTTGGCTGACCTGGGAACGCCTCGCTGTTCCCCGGGTGAGCTGGAGGAGGTGGCTCACAGAGGGAGGTCCGGGCTTCTCTGGCTAGGCTGCTCCCCTGAACCAGAAAAGGACAAGAAGATGGATGGACTGGTAACTCAGCGCCACGATAGCATCACGAAGCACAAATAAAAGGGTTAGGGTGAGGTTGAGTGTTGGTCGTGTGCAGGTCGTATGAACGTCACTTCAGATCCGTGAGTTTCTGTGATAGCTGTGCTTTGTCACCAGGGGCCGTGTTAGAGACTGGTTGTTTGTTGGTGAAACTGTCCATCACCCGCCGACCTCTTACGAGGGTCTTTGACTTCACGCTTCAGTTTTGTCCCGTCCTGTGAACTTCAGGTTCCCTAAACTCTCGGCTGGCCGATCGAGTTTTAAACATCTCGGTTCTGATTGGAACAAACAGGACGGAGGCGACCAAAACAACAATCCTTTTAAAAGATTTTTTTAAAACCATCTTTCAGGTCACAGAGTCTGATTAACAGGGAAAGCTTTTATTTTCACTGATCAAGTGAGAGGCAGAGGAGTGTGATGCTTGTCCTTCTGTCTGAAGCAAAGAAATGTCCTAACACGTGTTGAAGGAAGAAGAAAGCCTTTCTGAAGGATGCCGCACCGGCAGCGGAGGATGGCCTTTAGTCTCACATGGCGTCTAAAAGGGTGGAGAACGTGACGCTCTGATGGCTCGTTCATAGTAAATGAAATGTGTAAGGAGTCATACCTTCATTTTTATTGATTAACTTTGTGGAATGTAAGAAATGAGACTTGACCTCGTGCTGATCTGACTGTGTCCTGTGTGGGTTGTGTTATATTGTGCTGTGTTGTGTGTTGCAGGCGGCCTCTGCTCCCTGACCATAGACAAAGCCCTGCCAGAGGATGAAGGCCAGTATAAATGCAGAGCCGAGAACTCGGCAGGCAAAGCCGAGTGTTCCTGCACGGTTCTGGTAGACGGTGAGAACAAAGCTTTGTTCCTGTCTCAGATCTTTCCTTCAGTGCCGCATGTTCTTCTTCTTCTGCTGTTTTTGTTCTTCTGGTCTTTCCTCTACAGTTATTCTTCCTCCTGCATCCTGATGTAGACGCAGGTTTAAAGCATTCAAACTGTGAGAGAAACTTTAAAGTGTACTTTTGTTGTCTGAATGAAGATCTGAAATGTATCTGATATGTTTGTCGTAATCTGTCCTAAACCAAAGAGCTTGTTTACTTCCTGCCGTGTCCATGAACATTTGTTGACTCCGTCATCAGCACTGACTCTCAGACACCAACCGATAAGTCGAGCCTCCTGAACACACGACTCTGTTCAGCAGTGCAGCTCTGCTTCTTTGGAAAGATCACACAAACATCAGCATTCATGGGTCATGTTAGCCCCGCCCACTCTCTTTGATGGTCGCTGCAGTGGTTTGGACTGGAAGAGTGATGCAGCAGAAGCTGCAGCGCTGGTCAGCTGGGTTTCCTGTCATTAGAACCAACGAACACAAACACAGTTTGACTTTATCAAAGATCGGCTCCTGTTTGCAGACGGGTTAGCGCTGGTCGTCAGGACATCAGCTGTTTGTAAAGGGTTTAGTCAGCTGGTTTTAAACACGAACACCACAGACTCGGTGTGCTGTGTCCAGAACAGCACGGACGCTGTGGTCCAGCCTGCAGCACGGACGCAGCCGCTGTTTCAGGTGTGTCTCAGTCCTGTGGTGCTCATGGACACCTGAGACTGAAGCAGCACGAGGACACTCGGCTCTTTCTTTGCTGTGAGCTAACGTGGCGAGGACAGAGGCAGAGTTCGCGATGGAAACACGATGAACTGTGCTCCACCATGTGCTGTGAATCTGTGATGTTGTGTTTGGACAGGAAGTCAAGGAAGTGACAGCAGTGACTTCCAGAGAACACAGAAAGTGTCCGGCTGTGTGAACACTGTGGTTCAGTTCTGAGACCTCCAGGATCGTCTCACGCCTGTGCACCGGGTCCGTCCAGACAGCACCCAGAGACTGCAGCCTGACGGCCCATCAGACGCAGCATGTCTCACTGCAAACTAGAGCGAAAGATCCAAAATTTGTGTTGTGCTGCGCTCTGCTTGTACGTCATTTTTGCGACTGCTCTACGTATACGAGAAGTGCCTGCACCTTGTCGCTTCTAAACGTCTTTGACTTTGTGTCCTCTACGACAGTTTGTGTTGTATTATGTCCAAACCTTTAATAAATCCTTAAAGAAGAAACCTTTGTCCTGACTAGTGAAGAATGCGTCGTTTCCAGAACGCTGCTTTCCCTCTGCAGAGCTGTGCAGTTCCCCGTACGTGCACGTAAACCTGTGACAAACAGTTCACCGAACTCAGACACGCACAGAACGCTTTCCTTCATTGTAGGCTTCACTGTAGGCTTAGTTTCTATTGGTAGCACGAAGGTGCGACTCATGCGAGTACTGCACTCTGCTGCACCTGTGCTTGTGCTGCGCTTTACTTGGCACAGCTGGAAAACCGTTGCTGCACGAGGCAAACAACAGACATGAATGGGTTTCAGAGCGCAGCGCTGTGCTGCGTCCGATGTGAAAGGACCTTAACTCAGGCTGGACTGAGTCCCGTGCACGCTTACATGTGTATGCCTCCTGGTTGTTATTTACGTACCTGGGTTCTCTGAGTCTGAGCAGTGACTTTTTTGATAGTTCGTCCCTGAATGCAGCACCGCGCTGGTTTCCCTCACAAAAAGCCGGTGGCATTTTTCTGCACTCACACGACTTGACTTGAACTTCTGTCGTCTCGCTGAGTCTCACTGAGCGGCGTGTTACCAAACACCCTCTCTGGGTCCACGCAGCATTCAGTGAATGTGCTCAGTGATGTGTGTCATGTCGGAGAGCAGAATGTGAAATGTCTGAGCTCTGTAAACACACATTTTGTTTTTCAGTTTGAATAAAATATGAATTTTCTGCAGGTGAACGCTCAGTGTTTGCCGGAGGGTTTCTGATGTTTGTGTTGGGGTTCACGGCTGTGGAGCTCTCAGAGAGCACCTGAGTGTGTGCACGTGTTAACTCCTCCCTCTCTGTCTCTCTGTGTCCTGCAGACCCGGCTGAAAACTCTCCGGCCGACAAGAAGTCCAAGAAGGCGACTCCAACCTCAGAGAGTGAGTTTCCAAAATATGCAGCAGCAGCCTCTTTCCTTTTGTCCCAATAAGGAGCTGCAGGCTGGGATCACTGGTTCCCACACACACACACACACACACACTCAGGCGGGTGTTTCTATTTTAAAGAGTCTCTGTGTATCACTGGAAACATCAGTTCCTTCATCACTGTCACATTATTATTCCTACCTCCAGAGCAGTAAACCTTCATTAACACTACGTTTCCCATCAGCCCTGCTGCTTCCCACATACACACACACATGCACACACACACACATGCACACATGCACGCACACAAACATGCACGTACATGCACGCACACGCACATGCACGCACACACACACACACACACACACACATGCACACATGCACACACATGCACGCACACACACATGCACGCACATGCACGCACACGCACATGCACGCACACGCACATGCACATGCACACACACACACACACACACACACACACACACACACACACACACGCACACCTTTCCTTGCAGGGGTCACACCTGTGCATCATGAATGAGTCTCACCTGGAAACAAACTGTGCAGACACTGTGGGTTAAAACACACAGTCTGCTACAAACAACAACTTTTTGGTTACAAGTAGTAACTTTGTTTGGTTTGTAGCTGTGTCCTGATTGGTCAGCTGGTTTGTAGCTGTGTCCTGATTGGTCGTAATGTTTCTGTATGCAAGGAGAATAAAGTCTTACTTTGGTAGAAATCCTAAGATCACTCTTCAGAATAAAAGAAAGTGTTGTTGCTCTTTTAAAAGTTTCATCTTAATGAAAGGTTTTGGGTTTTAAACAGGAACATATTGTAGAAAAGTTCCTGGCTGTAACAGTTTAAGTCAAAGCTACGATTAATAATTATTCACTCTGAGTAAATTGTGTTGTGTGACCAAAATGTTTCTTTCATGAAACAATCACAATAGAGATACAAATAAATGAAAGAGTTAAACATTTCCTATTGGATGAGACGTTTCTGGACTTGTTGTTTTCTTGCTCTCCGTATCTGCACAGCGCTGAATGTGTGAGTGCTTGAACAGTAACTTCATACAAAAACACTCTGACATGCAGCAGCTTCATGTTTCTGTCTGCAGCCCTCAGTGGAAAATCTGCTCTTATCTTTATGATCCAACTCTAAATCCTTCCTGCTCAGAGTGTGTGTGTGTGTGTGTCTGTGTGTGCATGCCTCAGTGGGCTCACTGCTGTGGATGGATGTCCTGTTCTGCTCTGATCAGGTTCATATCACAGCCCACAGACACTTTTCTTGCGTTCAAAGCTGAAACCCTCTCCACGGCGCTGACCCCTGACCTTTAACTGTTTGTTCACATGTATGCGAACAGACTCAGAGTTGAATCTACCTGAACATGAGCTGAGAGTTTCTCAGACCGGAGCTCGGCTCCTGCTTTGGTTTCAGTCACTTCTCGGAGACCGCAGAGTTTTAGCAGCAGACAGAGGGAGGAAGGACGGGGGCGATGATGTCGGGGAGGGGGCGCTGCTCCTCTCCCACTTCCATTTAAGGCCTGGTTTTCTGACTCTCGCGCTCTGACAGACTTTGTTTTACTTTGCGTGCTGATTAAAAGCGTGGAAGTGTCGAGTGAAGCCGTTCGTCCGCCTGCTGGGCCCACGTTAGCTTAGAGACACGCAGCAGGTTGGAGGCTGTGTGGTGCAGCGTGTGTGCATGTGTCAGCCTCCACCCTGAAACACAGTTACAGTAAAGACTGAGCACAAGACAAACGGAGAGGCTGCTCCCTGTCCTAACCATCTGCTGCAGGTGCTGCTCACTCTCACCTGTCAGTTAGTCTGCAGCTACGAGTGGGCGGGGGCTAAACATTGTTAAAACTTTTTAAAACCCCATGTGGTCGGGGGTTGGGGGGATGTTTTCAGGGGCTCTTATTGCAGCGGCGTGTCAGCAGGTATGCAGCTGATATTTTGGGATGGCGTGTACAGGAACACTGAGTTCTTCACTTTCAGTGCAGAAGTAAAAACAGAAGTGCTTCCTGTGACTGACAGAGCAAGGAGCCAATCAGAGTGCAGCTCTGACCGTCAGCTGATTAATATCAAAGCTGCAGACCTGTGCTCGCCTGTCTTTGTGAGGACAGTTTGACATTCAGAGCTCAGCTTCTGTTTGTGTTTCCTCATTCATGAGCTTTCTCATACTAACCTGCTGACAGATGGGGGAGGGGCCGCTGTACATACTGAAGCGTCGCGTGGTCACACACTGATGTCTGCACACGGCGGTTACACACTGATGTCAAGTGCTCAGACTGAATGTGTTTCCTGCACACATTCATCAGCTTCTTACTAAGGTTCAGTGTCTGATTCTGCAGCTCAGACAGTCACCGCGGTTCAAAGGTCAGAGCTTCACACATGAAAGTGAAAGTCGGAGTGTCGGTCAGAGAGAGGCTCGGCTCACCAGGCGGTTCGTTTTAAAGCTTTACTGACAGGAAACACAAACCGTCCTGCTTCCAAAGCAGGTGTGAACGTATGCTTGTGTGCACGTGTGTGTGTGAGTGAGTGCGTGCGTGCATGTGTGTGTGTGCGTGCGTGTGTGTGTGTGTGCGTGCGTGTGTGTGCGTGCGTGTGTGTGAGTGAGTGCGTGCGTGTGTGTGCGTGCGTGTGTGTGAGTGAGTGAGTGCGTGCGTGCGTGTGTGTGTGTGCGTGTGTGTGCGTGTGTGTGTGTGAGTGAGTGCGTGCGTGCGTGTGTGTGCGTGCGTGTGTGTGCGTGCGTGTGTGTGAGTGAGTGCGTGCGTGCATGTGTGTGCGTGCGTGTGTGTGCGTGCGTGTGTGTGTGCGCGTCCGTGCGTGCGTGCGTGTGTGTGAGTGAGTGCGTGCGTGCATGTGTGTGCGTGCGTGTGTGTGCGTGCGTGTGTGTGTGTGCGTGCGTGTGTGTTTTCTCTGCAGACAAGTAACAAAAACCAGCCAAGCGTGCAACTTGTGCTGACCTGATGATGTCACCACGTCACTGGGACCTGAGTGGCCGGTGTTAAGGACGTCACAGCACCATGAGCGACTTGATGACATCCACCATTTTTATTTGGGGCATGAAGCGAGCAGCTGCTTTTTTTGACTGTAGCAGCTTCAAGCTTGTTTTGCGAGTTTCTGTGAGAGCAAAAATAACTTTGTGCTGGGAAAATCCTCGTGTTTGTGTTTCCAAAGGAAAACAGAGCCAAAGCAGCGAGGCTGGAAGGACGGAGCCTGAGCTCCAGACCGATGGTAACAGCAGACTTTGTGGTGTGGTCAGGTGGAAAGTCTTAAACATCTGAAGGAGGAAACAAAGAAAGAAGACAGCGTGAACAGATTCTTCTATCCTCTTCATCTGCAGCCATCTCAAGAAAAACAAACTCCAGGAACTATTTCCTGCATCCAGTGGAACTATTTTTAGATTGTCCATGTACGGTCATCAGAGATGCTCTTCGTCTGTCTCACACATTCTTCTCCTCCTCCTCCTGCCTCTACTAGATGTTCTGTGAGGACAAAGTTCCTTAAACTAAAAAAGAAAAGCAGCTGATGACAGAAACATTTAAAAGAGAAGAAGACAAACAGCCTCACGAACACAAACTCAGAGAGGCTCGTATAAGCTGTGTGTTTCCTGTCGCACAGAGTCTTCTGCTTCCATAAAAACACAACAAAGCAGGACGATGTGAGACACGTGTGAAAGCAGTCAGGAAAACCGTGTCTGTACTTACATGACACTCTTCACTTAGTTTCAGATGTGCTTGTTGCACATTCACGTTTTTATTTCGTGCATATTTTATTCAGTCTGTGCGATTTTTCTAAACGAGGAACATTTCTGTAAATGTCCTCACTTCAGTGTCATTTCATCTTTGTTGTGAGTGTGATGCTTACAGTGTCACCAGGTCTGTGTGCAGTGTCTGATGGGAAACGTAGTGTTAATGAAGCTTGTGTGCAGGGAGGGTGTTTCTGTCTGCTCAGTTGTTTTCAGAGGTCTCATGGTAGAAACTTGATGAGGCCTCTCTGGAGTTTTTAAAGGTTCCAGAGGAAGTCTGCAGGATCACTGAGGAGATTGTCCACTTGTTTCAGAGCTCCTGAATTGGTTTATGGAGGGTTTAAAGTTGGAGCTGGCCAAGGTCTTAAAGACGCTCCAGAGGACCGTGGAGAGGGTCCAGTGTCCCCCACCCCCCTCACCCCGTGTCAGAGTGTGATGGTGCAGCCGTTTCGTTCCGCTGCTGGCCAGTTAGCTTGCGACCCGAAAAACACTCTGACATGCAGCAGCTTCATGTTTCTGTCTGCAGCCCTCAGTGGAAAATCTGCTCTTATCTTTATGATCCAACTCTAAATCCTTCCTGCTCAGAGTGTGTGTGTGTGTGTGTCTGTGTGTGCATTTGCCTAAGTGGCTCCACTGCTGTGGATGGATGTCCTGTTCTGCTCTGATCAGGTTCATATCACAGCCCACAGACACTTTTCTTGCGTTCAAGCTGAAACCCTCTCCCACGGCGCTGACCCCTGACCTTTAACTGTTTGTTCCACATGTATGCGCAACAGACTCCGGTTGGAATCTACCTGACATGAGCTGAGAGTGTCTCAGACCGGAGCTCGGCTCCTGCTTTGGTTTTCAGTCACTTCTCGGAGACCGCAGAGTTTTAGCAGCAGACAGAGGGCGGAAAGGACGGGGCGATGATGTCGGGGAGGGGGCGCTTGCTCCTCTCTCCCACTTCATTTAAGCCTGGTTTCTGACTCTCGCGCTCTGACAGACTTTGTTTTACTTTGCGTGCTGCTGATTAAAAGACGTGACAGTGTCGAGTGTGAAGCCGTCGTTCCGCCTGTGGGCCCACGTTAGCTTAGAGACACGCAGCAGGTTGGAGGCTGTGTGGTGCCGCGTGTGTGCATGTGTCAGCCTCCACCCTGAAACACAGTTACAGTAAAGATGAGCACAAGACCAACGGAGAGGCTGCTCCCTGTCCTAACCATCTGCTGCAGGTGCTTGCTCACTCTCACCTGTCAGTTTAGTCTTGCAGCTACGAAGTGGGCGGGATAAAATTGTTAAACTTTTTAAAACCCATGTGGTCGGGGGTTGGGGGGATGTTTTCAGGGGCTCTTATTGCAGCGGCGTGTCAGCAGGTATGCAGCTGATATTTGGGATGGCGTGTACCGGAAACACTGAGTTCTTCACTTTCAGTGCAGAAGTAAAAACAGAAGTGCTTCCTGTGACTGACAGAGCAAGGAGCCAATCAGAGTGCAGCTCTGACCGTCAGCTGATTAATATCAAGCTGCAGACCTGTGCTCGCCTGTCTTTTGTGAGGACAGTTTGACATTCAGAGCTCAGCTTCTGTTTGTGTTTCCTCATTTCATGAGCTTTCTCATACTAACCTGCTGACCGACTGGGGGAGGGGCCGCTGTACATACTGAAGCGTCGCGTGGTCACACACTGATGTCTGCACACGGCTGGTTACACACTGATGTCAAGTGCTCAGACTGAATGTGTTTCCTGCACACATTCATCAGCTTCTTACTAAGGTTCAGTGTCTGATTCTGCAGCTCAGACAGTCACCGCGGTTCAAAGGTCAGAGCTTCACACATGAAAGTGAAAGTCGGAGTGTCGGTCAGAGAGAGGCTCGGCTCACCAGGCGGTTCGTTTTAAAGCTTTACTGACAGGAGACACAAACCGTCCTGCTTCCAAAGCAGGTGTGAACGTATGCTTGTGTGCACGTGTGTGTGTGAGTGAGTGCGTGCGTGCATGTGTGTGTGTGCGTGCGTTGTGTGTGTGCGTGCGTGTGTGTGCGTGCGTGTGTGTGAGTGAGTGCGTGCGTGCGTGTGTGTGCGTGTGTGTGTGTGCGTGCGTGTGTGTGAGTGAGTGCGTGCGTGCGTGTGTGTGCGTGTGTGTGCGTGTGTGTGTGAGTGAGTGCGTGCGTGTGTGCGTGCGTGCGTGCGTGTGTGTGTGTGCGTGTGTGTGCGTGCGTGGTGTGTGTGCGTGCGTGTGTGTTTTCTCTGCAGACAAGTAACAAAAACCAGCCAAGCGTGCAACTTGTGCTGACCTGATGATGTCACCACGTCACTGGGACCTGAGTGGCCGGTGTTAAGGACGTCACAGCACCATGAGCGACTTGATGACATCCACCATTTTTATTTGGGGCATGAAGCGAGCAGCTGCTTTTTTTGACTGTAGCAGCTTCAAGCTTGTTTTGCGAGTTTCTGTGAGAGCAAAAATAACTTTGTGCTGGAAAATCCTCGTGTTTGTGTTTCCAAAGGAAAACAGAGCCAAAGCAGCGAGGCTGGAAGGACGGAGCCTGAGCTCCAGACCGATGGTAACAGCAGACTTTGTGGTGTGGTCAGGTGGAAAGTCTTAAACATCTGAAGGAGGAAACAAAGAAAGAAGACAGCGTGAACAGATTCTTCTATCCTCTTCATCTGCAGCCATCTCAAGAAAAACAAACTCCAGGAACTATTTCCTGCATCCAGTGGAACTATTTTTAGATTGTCCATGTACGGTCATCAGAGATGCTCTTCGTCTGTCTCACATTCTTCTCCTCCTCCTCCTGCCTCTACTAGATGTTCTGTGAGGACAAAGTTCCTTAAACTAAAAAAGAAAAGCAGCTGATGACAGAAACATTTAAAAGAGAAGAAGACAAACAGCCTCACGAACACAAACTCAGAGAGGCTCGTATAAGCTGTGTGTTTCCTGTCGCACAGAGTCTTCTGCTTCCATAAAAACACAACAAAGCAGGACGATGTGAGACACGTGTGAAAGCAGTCAGGAAAACCGTGTCTGTACTTACATGACACTCTTCACTTAGTTTCAGATGTGCTTGTTGCACATTCACGTTTTTATTTCGTGCATATTTTATTCGGTCTGTGCGATTTTTCTAAACGAGGAACATTTCTGTAAATGTCCTCACTTCAGTGTCATCATTTCATCTTTGTTGTGAGTGTGATGCTTACAGTGTCACCAGGTCTGTGTGCAGTGTCTGATGGGAAACGTAGTGTTAATGAAGCTTGTGTGCAGGGAGGTGTTTCTGTCTGCTCAGTTGTTTTCAGAGGTCTCATGGTAGAAACTTGATGAGGCCTCTCTGGAGTTTTTAAAGGTTCCAGAGGAAGTCTGCAGGATCACTGAGGAGATTGTCCACTTGTTTCAGAGCTCCTGAATTGGTTTATGGAGGGTTTAAAGTTGGAGCTGGCCAAGGTCTTAAAGACGCTCCAGAGGACCGTGGAGAGGGTCCAGTGGAGATTTTAAAGTTCATTAAAGCTCCTTAGTGAGGTTTTAGAGGTCTTGAAAGAACGGTTACTAATTTCCCAGAAGTACCAGGAATGTGTTTAATGGTCTCCGTGAAGTTAGCTATCCCCTTGTTTTACCGACACATTTTAGTTTCTGTGGAGGTGGTAAAAATATTCTAAATGCACTGACATGTCAGTAGTCCTGTCAGAGTGGTCTTTGGGGGCTATTAAAGGTCTCAGGGGTGGTTTTGTGAAAGGTTGTTTGAACACTTGCCAGGAACTGTTTTAAGGATGTTTAGACCTTGAAATTCTCTGTCCACGTGTCATGCGGTCTTAATAGGTTAAGGCAGGTTTTAGAGGTCGCTGTGGAAGTTGCAGAGGTGTTGGGAAGCTCCAGAGTAACATAATGAGGTTATTGAATTTGTTGCACCCTCATGGGTCTTTGCATCATCTGGTCCAGGGCTCAGTTTGTGCAGTACAACAATATTCGTTGCTTGGATGGTTGCAGAGATTTTGAGAAGGCTCTGAGGTGCTTAGAAGACATCATGAATAAGTCATCGTGTTTCCAGTAGATCTGATTCTGCTGTGAAATGACAGCCACACGTTTCCTCATCACAGCTCGTCTGAACGTCTGGTTCAAGTGTCTGACCGCCTGCTGTGTTCTTGTTTCAGGTGAAGCCAGAATAAAGAAGCCAACTCCAAAGACTCCGCCCAAACAAGGTGAGACTCACCTGTAGTGAATCATGTTTACCAGGCAGGGAGGTCCTGCTGAGACAGGTGCATTATGGGAAAGGCGGGCATGTTTCTGGACAACATGGCTGTATCCCAATTCAGGGTCTGCAGCCTTAACGGTCCACAAGGGCCGCGTACTCAAAGATGGCTAAGGCCGGAAGTGCGAGGCTTGTGAAATGGGCGGTCTAGCCTCCGTCGCGCTGCCCAGGTTGCCTAGCAACCGTGATACTAACAGCTGGAAACGTGTCATACAGCTGTGTTTGACAGAGATGAAGGAGAACATCTTTTGTTCATTTGTTTGTTTGTTTTTATGTGAGCTATCTGAGTCCTCTCACTTTGGTAATGTAAATATAATATGGCCAATATTACAGTTATTATGTTAATCATTATTAGTTATTACACCAGTGAACATGAACTCTGTGCCAAACACTGAGCTTCAGTAAAGATTCAAGTTATTTATAAATTTATATTTATAAATTATAAATCTTCACTCAAAGACACTCAAGTATCTGTGACAGTGTATATACAGATGTATTATAAGAGACAAATATTGTTCGTTTAATATGTTGTCATTACTAAATTTGGCTCAATGCTTACATATATTTATAAAAAGCAAATGTACGAGCTGTGATAACTGTGTCTGATAGAATGAAGAGTAGACTGATATATGAAATATTCCTTTATTGGGTGAGAAAATCAGACCATGTCATAACTGCTTTAAGTCACACAGAATAGATATCAGAGCCTTAAACAGGCTGACTTCTGCTAAATGGGTCAAACTGGGCAGAAAGTCTACAAACACATAACATCCTTATAGAATATGATGTAACACTATAGATCAACTTAGCTCAGAATATATAAAGCATATAAACAGTCACAGCAATATGATGCAACAAACACAGCAGCTACTGATCCAAAATACTCAAAGCTTCATAGAACTGAAACCAACATTTATTTTTAGCTCCATTCTGCTGCTGATACAGACTTTAGGTTTCTGAACATTGAACTTGTTGCTGCCTTTCATAGTGTGTAACTTGAAGGCCCTGAGTACTTTCTCCCACACTGAAAACACTGGGATGATAACATTATTTGAACATTACCTAATAAGACTGATTCAGCACAGACAGTTATGTTAAACTTTCCTAGCAGTCCTTCACAAACAGGGAACAGTCTGTCTATTCTCTCCATCCATGAAATCATCACATTCTCTGTAAGATTAAGGTCGACTATCGAACGGCGTATACTTTAAAGTAAAGGCTTTAAAAACAAGTTAGTACAAACGTCACTAATGTCACATAACTTTGCCGACATGTGGCCAACAGGAATGTTTTAATGTTCTTCATTATTAAACAACATAAATAAGTGACGTCATATTCAGTACTTACTTAAAGTTCACTCTACACCCACCGCCGCGCTATGAAGTCTGGGATATGTTGGGCCATGAAAGCTTCACAGGCCCGTCCTTAAAATTCAGGGAAATGAAGGACGCATTTGAGGGCCGCATTTCGAGCAGCCTTTGAATTGGGACAGCCTTCGTCCGTCGCTGTGACGTAATCGGCCTTCAAATGCGGCCTTGAAGGCTGCAGACCCTGAATTGGGACACAGCCCATGTGTTAGTGTCTGTCTCTGTTATTCCTGCAGGGAAGAGCGGGTTTATTGGCCCTTTAGTGTCACTTTAGAGCTGGACTGTCAGACAATCAATCAATAATAAAAAAAGAGATGTACAAAAACTGCAAAGTCATGAAGGCAAAACTTCTTTCTTTGCATTTGAAGTATAACAAAGTCAGTCTAATGCCTGACTGACAGCAGGGGGCGCTGCAGTTCTGGCTGAAACTCTGCCTAAGTGCCTTGGAGCAATGTGATGATGGTAAAACTGCTGTTGCTGAAATTTTCATTCAGAAGTTGCTTTGATTGCTGATTTCATTCAGCTCCTGTCAGATTAAATAGAAAGAACATGGAGTCTGGTGACGACTTTGTTCTTCCTCTTTCCACGACTGAGTATTGATCACAGTCAGTTCCCACACTATTATTAAAGGAATTATTATTTAATTATTATTAAAGGTCTCTAATGCAGGACTCCTGTTATTGATTATAGATTATTGATATGTGTGTGTAGCTCTGCCTCCTCAGATCCTGCAGTTCCCTGAGGACATGAAGATTCTGGCGGGGGAGAAAGTTGAGATCCTTTGCAAGTTTTCTGGAGCTCCGCCCATCACCTGCACCTGGCTGAAGTTCAGGAAACCGGTGAGATACACAGAGAGACTAAGGCTGAGGCTATGGTACGTCTAAGTGTTTGTCTAAGCGTCCTCCTGCCTCTCCGGTCTCGGGCTCAGATCCAGGAGGGGTCAGATGACATCTCCATCGAGAGTAACGACAGCAGCAGCAGGCTGACCATCGGCAGCGGGCAGCAGGAACACTGTGGCTGCTACACCATCGAGCTGAAGAACAGCTACGGCCTCAGACAGGCCGCCCTCAACCTCACCATCGTCGGTGAGACAGCAGCGTCTGCACTTCCTGTTTAATGATTCCTGAAAGAATCAGCTGCAAAATTTAATATTTTCAGCTTGTGTTCATCGTCATCTATCCCCGCCCCTCCTCAGATAAACCCGACCCCCCAGCAAAGGTTCCTGCGGCCTCAGACATCCGTCGGTCCTGCCTGACGCTGTCGTGGTACGGGCCGACCTACGATGGAGGTAGCGCCGTGCAGTCCTATAAACTGGAGATCTGGGACTCCGTGGAGCAGCAGTGGAAACACCTGGTGTCCTGCAATAGCACCTCCTACAACGTACAGGTGAGTGTTCTCTCGCAGCACGGCTCAGAAACTGTTAAAGGGCTGTTTTAAGGGTCGGTGAAGTGTCTGTTTGTCTCTAGAACCTCCTCCCAGATCGGCAGTACAAGTTTCGTGTCCGGGCAGAGAACATCTACGGAGTCGGAGAGCCGAGCGCCGAATCTGAACCTGTGACTGTCGGACTGGTGGACACTGATGGTGAGTTGTTCCTTGAGTTGTTGGTGATGCATGTAGAACTTTCTTGAAGTTCTGATGGTTACAGGGATCATTCATCACACATCAACACAACAACTACTTTCTATCTGCCAAACTACGTCTGCCAAACGAATGAGTCAAGGACGTGTCCATGATGAGAGGCTTGTGGTGGGATGTAAGCATAAACATCTTCCTTAGCCAAGCTCACTGCATGTTTTAAGGAAGCGGTTCAGGATTTCTGAAAGCTTCCTGCTCAGTTTTTTAAATAAATGTTTGATGCTTTGAGCACCAGAAATCATTACATTGAAGAGAAGACAGCTCGTAGCTACAGAACTGTGCAGCTCACACCAAAACATCTGGATGCATAAAGCTGTCTTTAAGCTGGAGTGATGGACCCCGAGACGAGTTTTCTCTTCATTTGGTTCCAAATGGATGTTATGAAGGGAGGCCAGTGGGTACTGGGAACCACTGCTGCTTTGTAGAGATTGGGAAGCTGCTACAAATTCATGTCCAGTGAAACAGACCTGCTGTGCTCAGTTAATCTGAGTTTATGTTAATGCCATAAACACAAGTTTAGGAATCTGATAAATGGGAGGATAAGTCAAATCTCACTGTTAACAACAGAAACATGATGCAGGATGCTTTGTAAGAGACAGGACCACCTCACTGGTGTAACAAACACCCAGTTTGACAGGTGGTACATGTTATGTTTATATATTTGCATAAATAATCCTGATCTACTGTTTCCTGGGCAAATGTTCCGGTCATTGGTCGGGTCACTCATCATAGATTTGGAGTTTCTGTTGGTCTAGGTGGTCATGATCATCTCACCCCAGTTCCTGACTTAAGTGGTTGCTGGTTTTAGGCCACTAAAGTCTCGGTAGTGCCCTTGAGCTAAGCTTCATAATCATGAGCTGCTGAGGTAGAAGATGAACGAGAGGGTCGTGATTAAAAAAACTTAACATTTGGTCTGATTTCATCACGTCTGCTGCTCCATGATGATTCCTAACGAAAGACCTGGTCCACCACTACCTCCAGCTGTTCACCTGTAACTAAACCAGAACCAACTAAACCAATCAAACTAAACTGCATCTCAGTGATCAGGAATGAACTAACCAGACTGACTGAACTAACTCTGCTTCGTCCAACAGAAAACCAAGAGGAGCCAGAGGAGGAGGATGAAGGTATGACACTGACTAACTGTATACCCACACGGATGTTCGTTAACCTTCACACAGCATTCACACATCTTCAGTCCTCCCGTGTCTGTGACCTCTGACCTCTGTGTGTTGCCTGTGTGTCAGACTCAGAGAAAGAGCCGGAGTACAGAGATGTGACCATCAGAACAGACATAAAGGTGAAGGACCTGTACGACGTGGAGGAGAGGCTGGGAACGTAAGTCTGCGCTCACATTTCCCATCATGCACCTTAACCTCTGTAGACATTCTCACAGTGTTGTGTTTGCATGGAAGGGGGAAGTTCGGTCAGGTCTTCAAGCTGGTGGAGAAGTCTACAAAGAAGGTTTGGGCCGGAAAGTTCATCAAAGCCTACTCTGCAAAGGAGAAGGACAACGTCCGGCAGGAGATCGGCATCATGAACAGCCTCCATCACCCCAAACTGGTCCAGTGTATCGACGCCTTCGAGGGCAAGTCCGACATCGTCATGGTGCTGGAGATGTAAGTGATCCATCACATCTCCTTACATCACTGCAGCTGGCGGTGAGGAGTCACAGATGAGCTCAGCCTCTGATGGATGGAAGCAGTAAATGTCTGTTCGGTTCATAGATTTAAAACATGACCGGTCTGTAAACGGACTTGAGATGTTTTGGCTTCACAAAGTATCAGAAAATAAGTTTGTGAGCAGACATGAGAGGGATTTGAGGGCAGCTATTTCCTCTGTTGATTTTAGATCTGATGAAGCAGCGGCACCAAACTTTTTGTTTTCTCGTAAAACTGTTCAGCTGCTGAAATTTTCAGCTGAACTCTTCCATAAGTGTCTAATTTGTAGTGGGCTTCATAATTTGTCGTAATCACGGGAAACGTTCAGTGTTTATTACAGAATGTTTCCTCAGATAAACAATCTAAATGAAGTAAACAGCGACTATCTGCTGCCATGATCCGAACTGATGGAGCGCAGGAAACGAGACATTTACCGTCAGGTTTTGTTTTTTATCCGCCCTCTGAGATCTGATAATGTTTCCTCAGCAGCTTCATTACTGCGACAGCCTCGTTACAGAAATATGGTTTTGTCTTCTAACCCTCAAGAAAAGAAAAACATCTTTCATACATGTCCACAAGGTGGCGCTGTTAAAGGCTGTAGACCAGGGGTAGGCAACTCCAGGCCTCGAGGGCCGGTGTCCTGCAGGTTTTAGACATCACCCTGTGTCAACACACCTGAATCAAATCATTAGTTCATTCCCAGGCCTCTGGAGAACTTCACGACATGTTGAGGAGGTAATTTAGCCGTTTGAATCCGCTGTGTTGGATCAAGGACCACCTGCAGGACACCGGCCCTCCAGGCCTGGAGCTGCCCACCCCTGCTGTAGACAGAAAGATCGAGCTCTTGGACCATGTTTAATATCTCTGGGTTGTTTATTTTTAATGTAAATATATTCAGTTTACTGTGATTAAATAAAGTAAAACTTCTGAGAAATAAATGATGTCAAAGCTGTTACAGTTATTAAGTCAAATTTAGATGTTGAGGTGCTTTAGGTTTATTTTAACATCAGTCTGGTTTAGTTCCTCCCAGAAGCAAAGAGAAGACATCAGAGGCTTTCTGTCCACAGTTACAGAGCAGCGCATTAAAACTCTAATATCTTTGCCTGTGGGGTCAGTGTTTCTGCAGCTGTATACCTGTGTGGATGTCTTGATGCATGCTCAGTCGTCCAGGTAAGGACTCACCTGTCACTTGAGTGAGTGACAAAACGTTTCTCCCACTATAAACGCTTCATCCAGACGAATGAAAGCAACTTTTTTGGATTGTATTGCAACGTACTGACAAATAAAACAAGGTTTGAAATGATAAATAACTTAACACCATGTGTTCTGTTGTAATTTAAGCAAAGACCTCCTCCCTTGCTTTGTCTACAGGATCTCAGGCGGGGAGCTGTTTGAGCGGATCATCGATGAAGACTTTGAGCTGACGGAGAGAGAGGTGATCAAATACATGCTGCAGATCATTGATGGGGTCAACTTCATCCACAAACAGGGCATCGTGCACCTCGACCTCAAACCAGAGAACATCATGTGCATCAACAAGACTGGCAGCAAAATCAAACTCATTGACTTCGGCCTCGCCAGACGGCTAGGTAACCTTAAACTTAATCGCTGATTTTCATTGAGTTCTGTTAGGCGGGTGTGGAATGACAGTCCGGCAGATAAACAGTTTGTCTGTGATCACACGGCCGATGCTTCCTCCCACAGAAAACGCAGGAACTCTGAAGGTTTTGTTCGGGACTCCAGAGTTTGTGGCTCCAGAGGTCATCAACTACGAACCCATCAGCTATCCCACCGACATGTGGAGCATAGGAGTCATCTGTTATATACTGTTAGTGCAGAGCTGCCTGCTACAATCTGTGCACGCTTTGTTTTGGCTTGATTTAGTTTGGCTGACGTTGTCGTGGGTTTGTCCTCTCAGGCTGAGCGGTCTGTCTCCCTTTATGGGCGACAATGACAACGAGACTCTGTCCAATGTGACCTCAGCCACCTGGGACTTTGAGGACGAAGCCTTCGATGAAATTTCTGACAATGCCAAAGACTTCATTACCAAACTGCTGAAAAAAGACATGAAGTAAGACCTAGTGTATCATCAGTGTGTTACATGAAACCATATTAGTAGGTACACTGTGCTGGAAAAACTGAGAACCAGGAGCTGAAAGTGTTATGTAGGAGAAAGTGTGCCAGTATAAATAATCCTGAAGTCTAGCTCATGTAAAGTGTTCCCGATCCATCTCCAGGGCTCGGCTGTCCTGCGCGCAGTGTTTCGAACACCCCTGGCTGAAACAGGACACGAACACCATGAAGGCCAAGAAGCTCTCCAAGGAGAGGATGAAGAAGTACATCCTGAGGAGGAAGTGGCAGGTAAACACGAGGACAGACAGAGACCCAAGAGTCTCACAGGACAATAAAGATATATTTATTCACAAATCAGTATAAGTGACCATGCGGAGAATGCACGCACGTTTCCACTGGACGTGCTTGTTCACAGACACAGACAGACATCGTGCATCATCGAGTGAGATTTGGCGTTGTGTGGTCAAAGTGTCGTAGCGTGGAAGTGCAGAGGTCTCCGTTCATGTACAACTCATTTTTGTTTGGGGTGATGTTCATGAAAGTCCTTCATTTTCCCATTTGTTGCCCTTTTCCAGCCAAAATATTTCCAAATAGATGTTTTTATGTTTTTGTCACTGGTAGTTAGACCGATAGCCTCAGTCGCTGCATCTGTCTTTGTATTTGTGTTGCGAATCTTTCTTCCTCTTCTTCGTAGAAAACGGGTCACGCTGTTCGAGCCATCGGCAGATTGTCATCCATGGCCATGATGGCTGGAGTCAGCGCCAAGAAAGGCTCCCCCACTGAAGGTAGAAAGACCAGAACAGAAAGCAGCATCAGTTCTGTGCCAGTCGCAGACAGACTGCCAACAGTTACACAGGCCTGCCCATGTCTACTGTTCAGACCTTCAGTCTGAGGTTCCTGCTCCTCTCTACAGGCTCTTTACGTGTCTGTGTCACAGTCTGTCCACAGACACAGTATTTATGCCCTTGATGAAGGATTGTGTGTTTAAATGTGATTGTGGGTACCACAAATTGGCATGAGGTAGGGACCAACAGTCACTTTTGGGGTCCAAATGCTGGTCCCCACAAACCTTGAGGTTGTTTTAAAGTTACAGTTAGGTTATGTTTAGGTTAAAGGTCAGGCTTTCATTTTTATGGTAAGGGGCTGGGAAAGCATTATGTCAACTGAATGTCCTCACTAAGATGTGAAACTAGCATGTGTGTGTTTTTAGAGGATAACCAGTTCCTGGAGTGTTTAGAGTACGAGCAGAAAACCGAGTGTAAGCCGACGTTCAGCACTGTCATCAAAGACGTGGAGGTGGTGGAGGGCAGCGCTGCTCGCTTTGACTGCAAGATAGAAGGTACAACGATGTTTGTAGCCCAAACCTGATGGAGGGTCTGATTAAGCATTCGTCTTAACGATTCTTCCTTCTAGTAACGACTGTGCAAACGTGGTTTTTAATAAAGAAACGGTTGCTGTTGCAGGTTATCCTGATCCAGAGGTGGTGTGGTACAAAGACGACCAGCCCATCAAAGAGACCCGACACTTCCAGATCGACTACGATGAGGAAGGAAACTGCAGTCTAGTCATTTCAGAGGTCAGAGGTCATGTAAACTTTAGGCAGCTTTGTACTGAAATGCATTAGATTGGTGATATACAGATATACTGACTTCAGTCTAAGTATGGACTGGGCCTGGTGTTGGTTAGTTATCGAGTATTCTGCGGATTATACCGTCCACCGTGTAACTGTAGGACTGGATCTGCTGGATGAGGCAGAGGTCACGTGTTTTTCTGCACGTGTGCATACCTTCATTTTAAGCTTGCATGGGAATGAGTGAGTTTGTGGCGGCTGCAACGAAGGACAGCGAGCAGATGAGGACTGTGGAGTTTGTCCTGTGCTTTGATGAAAACAACACATCATCATGGTGAAGACATTAATATCAGTAATAATTCAGTGTCTAACCTTACTGCCCCAGGCAGTGCCTCGTAGTTTTACTGGCCCAACCTTTTATATTTTATAATTATCAGCAGTCTTGTTGAAATTTGATGTTATTTCACTTAAATCTGATGTAATTTAAAGCAATTAAAACCTTTAAGTGTCTCTTAGAATACAACATAAGACAGAAACATGCTGACATCATCTGCATCGTCATATTGATGATACTGAAAATCTCACTTTTCTTCTGTTTTGTCTTTAAGTGAAATCATTTAACACGAAGCAGAATTAATGTGATAGGTTATAATTAAGGTAGCATGTGATTCATATCTGTCGTATAAATCTGCAGGTCTCAGGAGACGATGATGCCAAGTACACAGTGAAGGCCGTTAACAGTCTGGGGGAGGCGACCTGCACAGCCGAGCTGCTGGTGGAGGTGATGGCTGGAGAGGAGGAGGAGGAAGAAGAGGAGGAGTAGTGGAGCGACTGTCTGGACTCCCACAGGGAGAGGAGGAGGCAACAATGAGCAACAATCTCTCCCACTCAACCTGTTGGACCTGAGCAGGAAACTTACCCACAGAGAAGGTTCTGATTGGAGGACAGGTGGGGAATATTTGCCACACCTGTCCTCACATGCAGAAGGTTTCGCGTTTGGTTTTTAGTGAGCAGGGCAGCACTTAGGTTTGAAGCACTGAGCATGTGCAGAGCTGCAGCCAGGTTAGATTTTTAATGAGGCTTTGTTGTGTTTCTGTTTTTTTAGTAATGAGTCGTGATCTTAACGTTTCAGCCTCCTGGGATCATTGGAGTAAATGGATGAAGTGATTTAATGTCCTGAGCGTTAAAAATATCTAACGCTAAATAATCAGCGTGGTTCTTACGCTGCACGTGTTTCTGATGTCACATTATATATTTTTATCGGGCTCAGGATGTTAAATCTGTGTGGGTGTGGCTTATTGATCCGTGTGGGGAACCATATAAGAACTTTGTGGTAAACACTCACTGAATGTTGATACTTTTCAAACTGCCCACTTCAGCCTCGCACCACATTGTGCTAAACCACACCTCCTTCAGACAGGCAGAACACAGGCTCCGCCCTCTCAGCATACATGGACTCATGCCTGTGATTTCCTGTCTGCTCTGAGAAATGATTTCATGTTTGATGATTGCCACACACACACACACACAGTGGTGGTTTCTTGCTGTTCGACAGGCAGAAACATGATGCTCGCTGCCACACAGCAGCTGTGTCACTGCAACACTCTGCCAGTGACGTTTGCTACAATTATTCACAGTTTCCTAAATAATTTGTGAGAATACGGCCAGAAAGCCTGGACTGTGTTTCAGCTCTGTTTGACACAAACGTCGACCAAGAGTGCGTTCTAATCCCCGTCCTTATAAACACGCTTATATTTTAAAGACTCGTGGCAGCTCTAGTTCCTGCAGCTGAAGTCAACCATGAGGTCGTGCATGTGAGACCCACTCCCTGTGGGAGTCCAAGGGAGGGAGAAGATGAGGCAGTTGGTGGAGAGCAGGAAGGCGGAGATGAGCCGAATACTCACAGAGCTGCACCACAGTGGAGGGCGAACTGTGAATAAAAGCTGCTGGTGCATGACAGCTGAAGGCAAGAAGTCATTTATCGTGTTGGTGCTGAAGCTGAAGCCAAAATGATACTGATCAATCATCCGTGTTAAAGAGGACCACCTCGGTTTTTCCTGCCACCGACGCGCTGTCCGGGTTTGTGACCAGCAGGCGTGTAAAAACACTTCAGCGTGCTCTGGTTCACAAACCAATGTCCTTTTTTTCTGCCGCCACACTGAGCTGATCTCATCACTCATTTCAATACACAGCTGCCCCTCTGCAGGCTTCCAGACGTTAGCCAATCAGAAGTGCTTTTAGGAAGGGAGGCCTTAAAGAAACAGCAGGTGACAGAGCTGCGCCGCAGCCCAGTGTAAGCTAAAGAAGGATTATTATGAACTGTGAGTCTTGCAGATCATACAGAGCTGGGAACGAGTAGAAAAGGTCCACTTTTTCATACTTAATTGGAGCTCAGTAAACACATTGCCCCACAGGATTTCTGGGTAATGAAGTCCTTCAGTTGTGTCATTAGATGCCTCTGACGTGAGCAGCTCTGTGAGTAAGAGGCTGAGGATGCCGATGCGTTCAGCTGGGAAACGCTGAATCTGTCAGCTCGGCTCTTTTCTTCTGTTTGAGCACTTTTCTTTCTTTTCTATTTGCGACTTTGACAGCCGGCTTCAACAAAAGACATCAGGGGGCTCAAATCGACTCGGCCTTACGCTGCGAGCCTCAGAGCGTCGTCACTCTTAACAGCACCCGGAGTGATTTTTTTATCTGCTGACGTCTGTCATACCGAGGGACAAAACCTGCTGCGAGCTTCGGCGAGCTGAGAGGATTTTACCTCGGTGTCGACCAATGAAAGCAACATTTAGTCCCACAGATGAGAGAAGATCGAACCATAAGTTCAACAGTAATCTGATTTTTTACAATTTAAGATTTGAGCCTTTTTTCATGAGCTGCAGATATAATCGTACTTATCTCACTATGTCACAATAAAACATTTTATCCTGTAAATGTTCATATTTTTGCCTGAATGCAGGATTTTGGACCAGATGCATCTCCATGCATTGTAAGCTCAGCCAAACTGAGATTATATAAATATTTCTACAAATTTGTTGTTTCCATCTGCAACAGTTAAAGATCTCTACACTCATAAAGTATTCTGATTAGTAACATAATGAAAGAGTCTACATCAGAGACGCCTTAAAGATGGAAATATCTTTCCGACCTGCCGAGGCTTGATTGTGCAGCACAGTCCTGACAGCAGCCAGCAGATAAACGCGCGTGAGCACGCGGCGCCGTCTCCGGCTGATCTTCGTGCCTCTGCGTCAAAGTCGTGACTTTTGTTGCACATTCCAGCTGTTTGCTTGTTGGTGAATCCACTTCTTTAAGCTTTACGGCCTCGTTAAGTTTCAGTCTGAAACCAAAGACGTGTTTTGAAAAGTCACCGGTGTGTTTGTGTGTGATTTTGTCTCGATGATGTTTTGACCTGTTCGTGTGTTTGGTGGTTTGTTTCCAGAATGTTTTATTTTTAGATTATTTAATGCACAGATTTGTTATTATTATCTTTCGAGCATCTGTCTTCTTAAAGGTGTCGCCTGCACTTAATGTTGTTCACGGTTATTAAACCCTCCTCACCTCAGACCAGCAGTGACTTCACTCTTAGGCTGATTGTTTTTGTATTAGATGTATGTAGATTATATTTCTCTAATTTTTATAAATATATATCAGTTTGATGAACTGCAGATGACATGTATGAGAACACTACGACTGTAGTTACTCACAGATACCAAATAAATCTTTATCACAAAACCAGGTTGTTGTGATTTGTTCAGGGTTAAGACTTTTGTTGTTGCATTAAAAACTGTTTCTTTCCATGGATACAGGCGAGAGTCTGTAAGACATTTTAAATATCTGCACATATAGACAGAAATAAAACTGTTTAAAGCATGAACACTTTCCAAACCTTTTAACAGAACATGTTACATAGAAGATTGATTCAGAGTCTCTGAATAAATCTTTTTTATCTCCAAACCTTTAGAGTCCCACACGTGGGATATTTCGTCCTCTGCATTTAACCCACTCACTCAGTGAAGCAGTGGGTGGTGTGTAGAGGCGGTACCTTAGTCAAGGGTACCTCAGGGTAGCCGTTCGGTGGAACCACCGACCTTCCTATTCTAGCGACCACTCTGCCTACTGAGCTATCGCTACCCCTCATGAATGAGCTCGAGTTTTTTGGGAAAATCTTGAGATCAGTGTTACACCAAAGCCTGATGACTGCAAGACCTGTGTGACAAAGATCTCAGCACATCATGTGATGAGGAACAAAGTCAGTGACATCGATCAGTCTGGAAAAAGTTAGAGACATTTCTGAGGCTGTGGGACTCCAGAGAACCACAGCGAGAGCCGATATCCACACAGAGAAAACTTGGAACAGTGCTGAATGTTCACTGCAGTGACCGGCCTAACAAAATGAGTCCATCAGCCAAACTGTAACCAAGTTTAAGACTATAATCCCCCCACTGTTATCATCTTCAATGCCCTGTACCAACACAGAGCAGAGCAGCTACCTGAACGCTGCCCCAACAGAGGTCGATCATCTTGTTAATAATTTCACCTCCTCACTACGTACGACTCTGGATACTGTAGCTCCTGTGAAAACTAAGGTCTCTAATCAGAAGTACCTGACTCCGTGGTATAATTCTCAAACACGCAGCCTAAAGCAGACGACTCGTAAGCTGGAGAGGAAATGGCGTGTCACAAATTTAGAGGATCATCATTTAGCCTGGAGAAATAGTTTGCTGCTTTATAAGAAAGCCCTCCGCAAAGCCAGAACATCTTACTATTCATCACTGATTGAAGTAAATAAGAACAACCCCAGGTTTCTCTTCAGCTCTGTAGCCAGGCTGACAAACAGTCAGAGCTCTTTTGAGCCAACCATCCCTTTAACGTTAACTAGTAATGACTTCATGAACTTCTTCACAAATAAAATTTTTATCATTTGAAAAAAAATTACCAGTAATCATCCCACAGATGTAATATTATCTACAGCTACTCTTAGTACTATTGATGTTAAGTTAGACTCTTTTTCTCCAATTGATCTTTCTGAGTTAACTTCAATAATTACTTCCTCCAAACCATCAACGTGTCTTTTAGACCCCATTCCTACAAAACTGCTCAAAGAAGTCCTGCCATTAATTAATTCTTCGATCTTAAATATGATCAAACTATCTCTAATAATCGGCTATGTACCACAGGCCTTCAAGCTGGCTGTAGTTAAACCTTTACTCAAAAAGCATCTCTAGACCCAGCAGTCTTAGCTAATTATAGGCCAATCTCCAACCTTCCTTTATATCAAACATCCTTGAAAGAGTAGTTGTCAAACAGCTAACAGATCATCTGCAGAGGAATGGCTTATTTGCTTCCAACTTCTGATAAAACTAAAATTGTTTTACTCAGCCCTAAAAATCTTACTTACTTGTTGTTCCTAGAGTATTTAAGATGAGGCTTCACACTTTCCAGAATGACCATAAAGTGCCACCATCTCACCATGGTCCTGTCTGATGGAGCACAGAGTGCTTCTGGGAGTCTTTAGGGCTGCACTTAAGGTGAAGAAACATTTCAAAGATTATGAAATTGAAATCTCATGTGCAAAACTTCAGATATCAGCAAAGAGTTTTAATAATAATTTAAATACTTGCACTTTTCCTTTTCTAATAATAACAGAACAGTAAACGGTCTGACTGGCGAGTGCAGAAAGGACTCTGAGGGACAGGGGAGCTGTGGACAAGTGGACAACATGTCAGACGTCTCTATGAAGACAGATAGAGATCTGTATCTACAGAGATGTTCCTCAGATACAAGATCAGACACAAAATCGATTTGTATCATTTATTACTGTCAAACATGATCACGAAACAATAAAGTATTAGATGAAAAAATGCTGTTTGTTTTTGTATTGAATGGATCCACTTGCCATGTGTACCTGTGAGCCCAGGAGAGGGAAGGTCAGAGGTCAAAGAGGTATAAACATCAGATGATGATGTAACTGTTTGTGCTGCAGTTTGTCCTGAGAGACAGACTAACGAGCTGCTGCTCCTAATGAGAGGCCATTAACCAGGTGCTCTCAGGTGACCTCATTAACTGTGACAAACACTGACCAGCAGCCAAAACACACACACACACACACGCACACACCGTCTATTGTAGTTTAAACTCAAACTGATAAAGTTCAGCAGATGTTCGTTGACTTTGTTTTGTGCTCAGTGTTCTGAGCTGACGATGACTCCAGCTGTTCCCTTACGCTGACGAAGCCACAGAATAAATCTGAACTTTTTCAGACACATTTGCATTTCTCACATTTTAATGTTAAATTTAGGTTAACTTTGAGTTTGCTTAGTTCCCAAAGTGTTTTATTCCTTATTTCAACATAGTTTTGGTTTAAAAATTTTCACCATCAGTTTAGCTCAAATTACTTTCAGAGTTAGTATTTTTTATTATTCATATTTTTAGAGGCACGATTGAAGGACCATGGGCCTTTAAAAGATTCAATTAAATTTAATTTTACTTATATAGCACCAAATCATTGTAAGGTCTTGTAACCCTACAAAAATACAAAGAAAACAGAGAAAAACCCAACAATCATATGACCCCCTATGAGCAAGCACTTTGGCGACAGTGGGAAGGAAAAACTCCCTTTTAACAGGAAGAAACCTCCTCATCATCATTTACATACATTCACCTGTGTACTACAGCAGCTCATTGTTTAGCCCATGGTACAGTATGGTATGCATAACCATTACAAAACATTTAGGGAAAGTAGCATAATGTTACTAGTTCCTAGATTAAGAGTAACATTTTCCCTTTGTTTTAACCTTCCAGAGGCAGCTGCTACAGCCAATCAACAAGTTCTTTCTTCTCCTGGTTTTCCTGTCAGTTAGTTTGAAGGAGCAGGATCTGGCACATTGATTCAACATACACCAGTCCACAGTGAGCCGCATTATTACTTTATTGTATTATCATGTCAACCAGTCTCAAAAGAAAACTAACTAATGCTACTTTAAAGGTGTCTAACAACAAGAGTGACATTAGTTAAGAAAAGTCCAGCTATAGTTCAGGACAACATAAAACACTGTTTAAGAAAATATGTAATATAAGTACATAAAAAAAAAAAAAAAAAGAAACAAAAAAAGCAACATTTTACAACTTCAACCTAAAGCGCTCTCCATCTATGCAAGATAGCATGGGTGCTGTGTAGGAGTAAAGTAAAGGGCGACAGTGGCTCAGGGGGTTGGGAATTGCATCTGTAACTGGAAGGTCGCCGGTTCGATCCCTGGGCTCTCTGTCCTGGTCGTTGTGTCCTTGGGCAAGACACTTTACCCTACTTGCCTACTGGTGTTGGCCAGAGGGGCCGATGGCGCGATATGGCAGCCTCGCTTCTGTCAGTCTGCCCCAGGGCAGCTGTGGCTACAACCGTAGCTTGCCTCCACCCGTGTATGAATGTGAGAGTGAATGAATAGTGGCATTGTAAAGTGCTTTGGGTGCCTTGAAAAGCGCTATATAAATCCAATCCATTATTATAGAGGAGTAACATAACGTTACTTTGTCAGGTAATTTCTATTTTCTTACCTTCATAGTTGTGTATACACAGTGTGATGCAGCACATAATTTAAATGCTTTATCTAATTTGCTGGTGGGGGTTGTTGTCACCCTGTTAATCTAATGAAGATTAGTGATGTTCAATTTTGGGAACTCTTGTAGGCAGCAGGTGGACAACGTCGCCATTGTTTAACCACACCAGAAACAGTTGTGCAGGACCAGTAGAACATGGAAGTGATTGTGCAAGTAGTCTATTGCACAGGAAAAAGCATCAACTGCAGTTCCTCTGACGTCCACCAGAGGCAGCAGTGAATCAGTCCCCATAGACTCCCATGTTAAAATTTTACAGGAGAACTAAACATTTTTACAGCCTGATACACAAACTGTTTGGTCTCTGTAGATAAGTTTCACTTTCACAGCAGCTTTACAGTTTTATAACTCACCTGTTTAAATAGTATTAAGACTTACAGTTTGCATTAATAGGAGAGTGGTCTCTTTGACTCACAGGTGGATGTAGCTGCTAGCTGATTGCTAGCTTTACATGAAGGTCACCGTACGAGCAGACTGTCCAGGAAGGCTGAGCTCCAGTTTAGTGAAGGGGAGACAGACACTATCTCTACTTCTAAGATTAGGCTTCAAACTTTCCTTTTTGCTAAAGCATTTAGTTAGGGCTGGACCCTCCCTTATGCTGCAATAGGTGTAGGCTGCTGATTCCCATGATGCATTGGGTGTTTCTTCTTCACTCACTATGTGCTAACAGACCTCTCTGCATTGAATCATACCTGTTATTAATCCCTGTCTCTTTTCCACAGCATGTCTTTATCCTGTCTTCCTTCTCTCACCCCAACCAGTCACAGCAGATGGCCCCGCCCCTCCCTGAGCCTGGTTCTGCTGGAGGTTTCTTCCTGTTAAAAGGGAGTTTTTCCTTCCCACTGTCGCCAAAGTGCTTGCTCATAGGGGGTCATAGGAACTGCAGGACTGTTTTGACTCCACTGATTGGACTGTTTTTGAAGCTGCATCTGAGAACCTGGATGAGCTCACGGACACTGTGACATCAAACATCAGTTTCTGTGAAGACGTGTGTGTGCCAACAAAGACCTTTTGCACATACAACAACAATAAACCATGGTTCACTCCTAAACTCCAACATCTTCGTATGGCCAAGGAGGACGCCTACAGAAGTGGTGACAGGGCCCTGTACAAGCAAGCCAGGAACACACTGACCAAGGAGATCAAAGCAGCTAAAAGCATCTACTCCCAGAAGCTGGAAGAACGGCTCTCAGCCAACGACCCAGCATCAGTGTGGAGGGGCCTGCAGGAAATCACCAGCTACAGACGCCCCCCACCCACTGAAGCAAACAAAGACCTGGCCAACGAGTTAAACACTTTCTACTGCAGGTTTGAGACGGACAGACTCCCATGCCCCACCCTCCCCTCCCCAGGGACATTGCTTCAGACATTGACCCCCAACACACCTTCCACCTCTCCCCCCTTCACCCTCCCCTTCCCCAATCCAGACCCAACGACCACCACCACCCTCCCCAATCCAGACTCAACGACCTCCACCACACCTCTCACCCCCTTTCCTCCTCCCTGAAACTCAGAATACGCACTAAGGATGTGAGCCGACTATTCCAGAAACAGAAGCCCAGGAAAGCCCCCGGACCAGACGGCGTCTCACCCTCCTGCCTCAAAACCTGTGCTGAACAGCTGGCTCCCATCTTTACTCGCATCTTCAACAGATCCCTGGAGCTGTGTGAAGTTCCCTCCTGCTTCAAACGCTCCACCATCATCCCTGTTCCCAAGAAACCCACCATCACAGGACTGAATGACTACAGACCTGTCGCCTTGACGTCTGTGGTCATGAAATCCTTCGAATGACTGGTGCTAGCCCATCTGAAAGCCACCCGCTGGACCCTCTGCAGTTTGCCTACCGGGCAAACAGGTCGGTGGATGATGCAGTGAACATGGGGCTGCATTACATCCTGCAACACCTTGACCGCCCGGGAACTTATGCCAGGGTCCTGTTTGTGGACTTTAGTTCGGCTTTTAACACCATTGTGCCTGAACTTCTCTCCTCCAAACTCTCCCAGCTCAGCGTGTCACCAGCTACCTGTCAGTGGATCACCAGCTTCCTGACAGACAGAAAGCAACAAGTGAGGCTGGGGGAGATCACCTCTGAAACCCGGTCCCTCAGTATTGGTGCCCCTCAAGGATGTGTCCTCTCACCACTACTGTTCTCCCTCTACACTAACGACTGCACCTCCAAGAACTCGGCTGTTACACTCCTAAAGTTTGCAGATGACACCACTGTCATTGGCCTCATTCAGGATCTGTGATGAGTCTGCATACCGGCAGGAAGTCGAGCGGCTGGTACTCTGGTGCAGTCAGCACAATCTGGAGCTGAACACTCTTAAGACTGTAGAGATGACAGTGGACTTCAGGAAACATCCCTCAACTCTGCTCCCCCTCACCATATCAGACAGCCCTGTGTCAACTGTGAAGATCTTCAAGTTCCTGGGCACAACCATCTCCCAGGACCTGAAGTGGGAGACCAACATCAACTCCATCCTCAAAAAGACCCAGCAGAGGATGTACTTCCTGAGACAACTGGGGAAGTACAGTCTTCCACAGGAGCTGCTGATCCAGTTCTACACTGCAGTCATGGAGTCTGTCCTGTGCTCCTCCATCACAGTCTGGTATGGAGCAGCCACTAAACAGGACAGGAGCAGACTGCAGCGGACTGTACGGGCAGCAGAAAGGATCATCAGCACCCCCCTGCCCTCCATCCAGGATCTGTACCTCTCAAGAACCAGGAAACGGGCAGGGAAAATCATCGCAGACCCCTCACACCCTGCACACAGACTTTTTGATCTGCTGCCCTCTGGCAGACGGTACAGAAGCCTGCAGACCAGGACCACCCGACACAGGAACAGTTTCTTTCCCCTCGCCATCTCCCTCCTAAACAGTTGACCTGTCACACTGCTCCCACTGCCAGACTGCAACTGCACCTTATGTACATTTTGTAGTATTCATTCCACCTCATTCATTTCTGTATTCTATGTATATAAGTTTAGATTAGTTATTTATAGTTGGTTTACACAGCTTTGTGCATGTATGTGTACGCATGTGTAAGGTATATATAGACACGTGTGTGTGTGTGTGTGTGTGTGTCTTTGTGTGTGTGTGTGTGTGTGTGTGTGTGTGTGTGTGTGTGTGTGTGTGTGTGTGTGTGTGAGTGATTTACATTGCTGTGCTTGAGAGCCTCCATCTACCGGAACCAAATCCCTTGTATGTGTCTGCACATATACTTGGCCAATAAACACGATTCTGATATGATTGTTGGGTTTTTCGCTGTACGTATTATTGTAGGGTCTACCTTACAATTTAAAGCGCCCTGAGGCGACTGTTGATGTGATTTGGTGCTGTATAAATACAACTGAATTGAATTACTGAGCACTGGCAGGTACTTGTATCTGTGTGATGTCTCCATGTAGTTTGTACCTGATAACGATTCTGCCCATATTTTCATTAATGACATATGGGCCATTTATGTAACTGTGATCCATCTGTTCCAGATTAAACTGTGATCATTCAGACATTGATGATTTTAAGAAACACTCCTTAAAATTCTATCCTTTGTATTTTGATTCTTGAAATATTTACAATCCAAACTTTAAACTTTATTTGCATCATTGCAGATAAGGCTGAGTTAATGAGCTCCACTGAGGCGAGAGGATGATAAAAACAGCTCTCAGGGTTCAGCCCACATGATCCAGGTGTGGGAGCTCCTGTGTCTGTTTCTGTTCAGCTGAACATGACAACGATCCAAATGTTTCTGTTCATTATTATTTAACGCACAATTTAAACTTTAAACAGAAACAATGATGCTGATAATTTAATTGATCCTCATTTTAATGTTGATACTTTAAACACTCAGAATATAAATGATGACTGAAGTGATCGTTTCTGTACAAACTTTCATAATTTAAGGTTTAATCATTAAAACAAGGATTTACATTATTATTACACATTTAAACAGACATTTGCATAATTAAAACAGGGACTTAAACCTTGATAACTTCAATGTTAATAATTTAACCTTTGATCACTTTGATACTTTAAACACTGATCATTTGAATATTTGAACATTGATCATTTAAATGGTGACTTTATTATAAACACTGATAATTCTAATGACTTAAACACCTAAAAACAATGATTTTACTTTTGATCATTTAAAGTTGGATTATTGTTTTAAATATTCTTTTTAATACTGATGATAACAATATTAACACTACAATTTAAAAATGTTGATTGCATCTCTGCTTCTTTAAAGTCTATAATTTATATTTTTATTCTTCAGACATTCCTAATCCAAAATCTGAGAAATAATTCTTGAAGTGTTGATGGTAATTGTGTCATTGCATCTGATTTTAGATGTTGATCTTTTAATATTGATGATTTAAATGTTTTCTTGAAAAGCAGTAATGTGAAATTCAAAATGTAAACATTATTATTACAACATTAAATGTTGATTTAGTTGATCGTTCGCTCTGTAATGATTATATGATCCTGATCATGTAAATGATAAAATGTTAACAGTTCAGTCTGAATGATTCAAACACATTTTAAACTCTGATGATTTTGATTTACGTGTCGGTTTTCAGTATTTCAACAATGATCATTTGAATGGTAACATTTTATATGTTTTTGAGTCAAATAAGTATTCATTTGATGATAAATTGCAAATTGATGATCTGATATTGAACCAATATTTTTTCTGCTTCTGTTTTTGATTTGATGGTTTAAACTTGTGTGCAGCTGTTCCAGAGCTTTCTGTCAGCTGACACCTCCCTCAGATTGTTGTGTCTCCCCCGATGATGTCAGCAGGGGTAAACGTGACCTCACTGCCCATCCTGGTGACATCAGTGACCCTGGACGGCCTGGCGCAGCTGTCCAATCAGCGGCTCTTCTTCTTCTTCTTCTTCCTGTGCGCCTACCTGTTCATGCTGTGCAGCGACAGCCTGGTGGTCTACGTGATCTGCTCCCAGCGGAGCCTCCACCGCCCCATGTTTGTGTTTGTGACGGCTGTGCTGATGAACTCTGTGGCGGGCAGCACGGTGTTTTACCCCAAACTTCTGGTGGACCTGCTGAGAGGGGTCCGCTCAGTGCAGGTGACCCTGCGTGTGTGCATGTGTGAGGCCTGGCTTTTATATTCATTGGGCACCTCCAGCTTCCTACTGCTAGCAGCCATGTCTTTTGACCGGTATGTGTCCATCTGCCGCCCGCTGCTCTACACCGTTGTCATGTCTCCAGCCACAGTGCTGGCACTGCTGCTGCTCTGCTGGCTGCTGCCTGTCGGGCTGGTCGGCACTGCGGTGCTGCTGGCGAGCCGTCTGCCGCTCTGCCGCTCGCAGCTCAGCAGGATCTACTGCGACATCTACAGCCTGGTCAGTCTGAGCTGTGGTGGTCGTGAGACACTGCTGAGCGAAGTCTACAACCTCTCGGTCATCGTAGCTACTGTCCTGCTGCCCGCCATCTTTGTGCTCTTCTCTTACAGCGCCGTCCTGTCCATCTGCCTGCGGCGCTCGCGCAGCTTCAGCAGCAAAGCACTGAGCACGTGCCTGCCGCACCTGCTCGTCTTCTGTAGCTACAGCGTGAGCTCCGGGGTGGAGGTGCTGCAGCGTCGCCTACAGGCCGGCAGTCAGCCCACAGCCTCCGTCCTCACCTCCATCTTCCAGGTGATGATCCCGACTGTGTTCAACCCGGTGGTGTATGGCCTAAAGGTGACAGAGATCAGGGCTCAGCTGAGGAGGCTGCTGGGCTGCCAGAGAGCTGATTGACCCACCGAACCGGATCCTGAGTTCTGGTCTCTGTTAGACTTACAGACTTTAAAACTGCTGCTATTTTCCTTTAAAAGATGTTAAATCACTTGATAAAACATATAGAAGAAAAATAAAGAATCTGCAATGCAAAAAGTTGTATTTTAAACAAAACAGATACATAAAAATAACATTGGAAAGCTGGTGATCATAGTTGGATATACATCCATCCATTTTTCCACTTATCCCTTTACGGGTCACAGGGTCAGCAGCCTAAGGACCCCAGAGTTCCCTGTTCCAGTCACCTCTTCCAGCTAATCCATAGGAACACCAAGGCGTTCCCAGGCCAGCCGAGAGATAAAATCTCTCCAGTGTGTCCCTGCCGCCCCCCACACACACACACACACACACACAGCATCCATAAGTGTCAGAGACAGGACTTATTAGTACATCCCACCTGCACAATGTACATTTTTCAGATTTTTCATTTCTAGATTGTTTCTAGATTTACTTGTTTTATTTAATTCACTTAAAGTACATAATTCACTTATATAATGTCCTCCTATTCGCTTAATGTATATAATGTTATCTGTCTTTGCACAGTCGAGGAGCGTATCAGGATACATTTCACTGCGTGTTGTACTCGTATAACTATGCATGTGACAAATAAAGAACCTCGAATCTAGCAGAAATACATCATCTCCAAAAAGCAGCTGTGTGATTTTTAGGCCAACAAAGTGAAAGCCTAAAAACTATGAACAGAGTCCCAGAAAGTTGATTCTGTTCATCTGAAAATGCTACCTGGATGATTGCGCATGCACAGAGACCTATGAGTTAGTGACACAGGGCAGCTCTGGAGGAGTCCAGCACTATAAAGGGAACAAATGGCTCTGAAGGATCAAATGGCTACAAAAACAAATGTAGACTGGTTGGGAATATAAAGAGCTGGTTCAGTGTTTTGTGATCAGGATAAAAACAGCATTGTTCCTCTTATATCCAAGGTTCAACTTATGGATGGCTTTTCCTCTCCAGAAGTGAGGGGTAGGAACGTAGATTTTAATTGAATTGAATGTTATTTGTATTTCTATGCCCTGTAGTTGGAGACAACACTCTGGTCCCCCATCTTAAAGATGGGAACCACCACCCCAGTCTGCAAGTGCAGAAGCACCACACCAGACCTCTAGGTGGTTCCCTAGGCTGTTCATGGCTCAGATACTGTTTGTATATGGTATATGTTGTAGCTCTGCCACTCCCAGTTGTCAGAGTCAGCTGTGAGATTTGCTAAGCAGCCTCAGTCATCAGAGAGATTTCTTGCCCTGCTGAGCAACCACAGTCCTCTGAGCACCAAGAGCACCCTGAGTGTGCTGAGCAGTCCCAGCCTCCGCATCCTGAATCTTCAGTGTCCCGAGAATGCAGAGAGGCCAGAGATTTCCATGGGCCCTGCTGAGCAGCTTGGGCCTGAACCAGAGGGTCCAGAGCTCTTGGGTCCCTCTTCACCAGAGCTAAAACCTAAAGAAGAACTATGGATTTGATCAACTGGTCCCTTAATGCAGTTGACACCCTCTTCTCACCAAGACAGCATATCCTTTTTTCTTTTTTTTATAACTTTTTATTTATTAATTTACAGTATGAGAATACAAAACATTAGGTCAGCATGGAAGACGTACACAGTCTCCACATTAGTATCTACATACATCATGGTAATATTTAATTATACACAATCCATTTTCCCAGAGCTTCTTGAATTTCTCGAGCTCGTCTAAGGGCAAAGGTAAGCCTCTCCATTCCAAAAATTTCTTTCACTATCCCAAACCACTGGGCCAGAGTTGGAGGGTCAGCCTTTAGCCATCTTTGGGTTATGGCCTTTCTGCTGCTAGCCAATAGTATTTTAAATAAATTACATTTTCAACAAGACAGCATATCCATCATCTTTCATTCGGCTACCTTTGGTATGTTGTTTGTCTTGTGTTTTTAGGGTGTTATGATGTGATGATATGTGCTGGAGTTTTTGTCTTCTCCTCATGCTGACTCCGTCTAAGGATCATTATGAGCAGAAATTCTTTTTTCTCCTGATCTGACCTTTAGTTTTACACATTTCATTGTTTTTTCCTTTTGCTACCTAGCCTGACCTGACGCCCCAGTGTGAAGTTGTGTATTGTATGTACGGTCAGCAAGGTTTGTCATCTCAGTTGCAGACAACTGCAACCGACAAATAAATGCATTTATCCAAACCAATCCAAAAAGTCCAGAATGAGTGACTCCCGCCCTGCCTGAATCAGAGCAAATGGCTCCTGTGTCACCTCTGGGCCTCTGCTACATAGACTTACACCCACCTCCTCTGTTGTTGCCTGCCTGGTGCCAAGTCTTCTGAGGGCCCTCATCAATGTTATTGACCCCCAGCTAAGCCACCAGTGGTGTCCTGTCACCTCCACCTACAACAGTTTCAATCCAAGCATCCAGAGGGTCTCCTCCCTTGATGCCGTTGTCTGCATCCTGCCAAGCATCCTGAGGGGTCAAATCTGTCACCAACCTCCCAAACCTCCTGAAGGACTCCACTCACTGCTGCGGCATCCTGTCTGGCCTCCTTAGGCGCTCTGCCATCTCTCGCTGGTCATGCCACCAGAAGGTCTTTATTGCCATCATCATCATCAGTCTCCTGTAACCTTTGCCAACACCAACCTCCAGGCAAGTCGCTAGAGGGTCTAGCTTGCTGGTCTCTTGACCTGTCCATTGAGGTGCTGTGTCTATGTCACTGGCATCCTGGCTGGCCCCTAAAGTGTCTGGTTCCCTGTGCTTTCCCCATGACTAGGCTGAACCCTAGAACTGTGTTTTGGACTTTCTGGCCCCCTGTTTTCCTTCCTCATCCACCGAGAACAAGTCTGAGTTATTGCCGGCTATGCGGACCAAGCTCTTGCAACGGTTGTATTGTATATAAATGTAGGATCGTATCCCCCGTAGCAATGGGCCAGACACCGTATACTCCCAGAGCATCTCTCAGGGACACAGTCGAATTCCTCCAAGTCCACAAAACACATGTAAGATTGGTTGGGAAAACTCCTCGAGAGGATGAAGAGTTGGTCCATTGTTCCACGACCAGGACGAAAACTGCATTATTCCTCCTGTATCCGAGGTTTGACTAACAGACTGACTCTCCTTTCCAGCACCCTGGTATAGACTTTCCTAGGGAGGGAGGCTGAGGAGTGTGATCCCCCTGTAGTTGGAACACACCCTCCAGTCCCCTTTCTTAAAGATGGCAACCACCATCCCGGTCTGCCAATCCAGAGGTACTGCCCATAATCTCCACGCAACATTGCAGACGTGTGTCAACCAGGACAGCCCTATAACATCCTGAGCCTTCAGGAACTCGGGGCGGACCTCAATCACCCCAGGGGCTCTGCCACCAAGCAGTTGTTTAACTGCCTCAGTGACCTCGCCCCCAGAGATTGGCGGGTCATCCATCGCGTCCCCAGACTCTTCCACCACAGAAGACATGCCAGTGGGATTAAGGAGGTCCTTGAAGTATTCCTTCCACCGCCCGACAATTTTCTCTGTCGAAGTCAGCAGTGCTTCACCTGCACTGTACACAGGGCAGGTAGAACACCACTTTCCCCTCCTGAGATGCGTTCAGCTTGGCCTGGTACCTCTCAGCTGCCTCCGAAGTCCCACAGTCTAACCAAGCCCGATAGGACTCCTTCTTCAGCCCGGTGGCTCCCTTCACCTCTGGTGTCCACCATTTGGTTCGGGGGTTATCACCATGACAGGCACCAACCACCTCACCTCAGCTCAGTGCAGCAGCTTCTGCAATGAAGGTGCTGAACATGGTCCATTTGGACTCAATATCCCCAGTCTCCCTCAGAATGCTGTGGAAGCTCTGGTGGAGCTGTGCATTGAAGATCTTGTGGACCGGGGCCTCTGCAAGGCGTTCCCAGCGCACCCTCACTATACGTTTAGGTACCTCGGTACCTCTCAACCTCACGCACAGACTCAGGCTCCTTCCCCACCAGAGAGGTGACATTCCATGTCCTGATTGCCAGCCTTGGTAGCCAGGGATCGGTCCACCAGTGGCCGCCACCCAGCACACAACGCACCGCCTATGCTGCCTCCTGTGGGTGGTGGACCTGCAGCAGGATGGGCCCATGTCCTTTTTTCGGGCTGTCCTCTGCCAGGCCCCACGGACTAAGGCCTGGCACCCTCCCCAGGCCTGGCTCCAGGGTGGGGCCCTGGTAACCCTAGCAAGCACACATACTCCTTTCTTAAATTCTCTACACTTGGTCTTAGTAGATCTTTCTAGTAGATTTACTACAGATCACCTGAGCCAGGACCAAGATGTTCTATCCAAGTTTCTTACTAAGCACGCTGCTGCTTACAGTTTCCAATCACAGGTTCAGAGTTTGTTAGTTCTTCCTTGTACGAGGGTAAAGACTGAGGGCAACAGAGCTCCGTAGTTTGTGGCACCAAGGTTATGGAGCAGTCTGCCTCTACAATTACATTTATCTGACTCTGGAGACCTTAAAGCAGTTAATTTCTGTTTTTGCTTAACCAGGTCTTCAGTTGAGACTTTTACTGATAGTTGCTGTTATTAAAATGCTTGTTTACATTATTCTGTGCTTTTGTATGGCTGTTAATGGCACATTAATTTTCTATTATATTTTAATCCGACTTGTTTTACTCTGTTTTGTTGTATAGTGCTTTGTGTCTGTGAAAAGTTTATGATCACTTTAAAAAACAGCTGGGTGATGTGTTGGTTGCAACCATCGTTTATATAATTATCCATACACTGTTTAAGGTTTCGTGTTTGTTTGAATTTCTGATTGATTTTTACCTCCAAACAGATTTAAACCTGAAGTCTATTCATACAGAGATCATTTCTATGATATTTTCATTTTACTTCTTATTGTTTGAAAAATAACTGACTATAATTTACATCTGATATTTCTGTGAAATGTCTGAGATTTGTGATGGTTTTTGTGTTTCAGATGTGTGTTTTTTTCTTTTCTGCTTAACATGAAACTTCAATGTTAATAATTTAAACTTTGATCCTTTAAAGAATATTTGAATATTGATCATTTAAATGATGACTCAGTTTTTAAAAAACTGATCATTTTGTTATTGAGTATAATACATTTAATGATTTACTTTTTAATACTTTAACATTCGTGTTATCAGCATTCAGTGATTTAATGTTAATTTTGAACACTGATGACTACAATATTGACTATATAATTTAACAGCGATATTTTAAATACTGATGAGTTTAATGCTGATTCTTTAAAGACTATAATTCATATTTGATGCCAAAAATGATTGTTTAACTGTTGATATTATTACATCATTACATTTTAATTTGAGGTCCCCAAACACGCTGTCAAGATGCAGCTGCTGAGACACAAAGCTGCTGCTGTTTGTCTGTAAAACCATAGAGACCCTCAGATCAGTGATTAGGATCAGACCTCCTTTAGAATTAGATTAATTTAGATTTATCGTCAAGCAGCGTATAACAGATCTGTTTGATAATGCAACTGTTTCAGAACATTATCATGTTTACTGATTTCAATTCCATTCTGCTTTATTTACGTAGCCCCAAATCGCAACAACATTCACCTTGAGGAGTTTTAAACTGTAACAATAAAACAGTCAGTGTGAGTCAAGCCTCATGATTGGAAGCTCAGTAGGGCTGCAAAAGAAAAGCAGGACTGTTCACCCAAAAAAACATAATCAGAGAAAAGGTCATAAATATTTGTTGTGTAATCAACATTCATTTTCTTTTTATGCTCTTTAGTTCATCTACATCTTGTTGGGGGGAGGCAGCAGAGGGCCTTGAACTAGACTTCCTGATAAAGAGGAACTTACTGCAGCACGTTCTGATGTGGCAGCTGTGTGCAGTTGCAGCATTTGCACACAGCAACAACAATAACAGATAAAAACACCCCTCGGCAGATAATATAGGCAAAATCCAGCAGTTCAATATTCAGGCCACAGAACTTTCTCACTGTATAAAGTAACAAAGTTGAGTTCTGACTGCCGATTATAGTTTGAATATTTTAAAAACAGTCTGGAAACTGCACTCTTAGGTCAAAGGTCACACAGACCAATGAGTCATTACAAGTAAAAAGAGAAAAACAGGAAATCATCACTTTTGGTAAATGGTAAATGGCCTGCATTTGTATAGCGCTTTACTCAGTCCCTAAGGACCCCAAAGCGCTTTACACGTCCAGTCATCCACACATTGACACACACATTCACACACTGGAGATGGCAGCTACATTGTAGCCACAGCTGCCCTGGGGCGCACTGACAGAGGCGAGGCTGCCGGACACTGGCGCCACCGGGCCCTCTGAACACCACCAGTTTTACATACTTGGCACTATTAACCTTGGTTAATAGTGCCACTTTTCACATGTGGCACTATTTCCAGGCAGTCATTCGCTGTCAGACACTTCTTCACTCACTATGTGTTAACAGACCTCTCTGCACTAAATCACACTTGTTATTAATCTCTCTTTCACACCATTCTGTCATCCTTCTCTCACCACAACCAGTGGGTCCAGATGGCCCCGCCCCTCCCTGAGCCTGGGAGGTTTCTTCCTGTTAAAAGGGAGTTTTTCCTTCCCACCATGGCCTTCCCACTGCTCATAGGGGGTCATATGATTGTTGGGTTTTTCTCTGTATGTATTATTATAGGGTCTACCTTACAATATAAAGCACCCTGAGGTGACTGTTGTTGTGATTTGGCGTTGTATAAATAAAGTTGACTTGAATTTAATTTATTTGTTTATTTTATTATTTATGTATTTGAGTATTCAACAACAACAACAAAACACATCTGCTGTGGCACATTTAGACCGTGGCACAGTTAGACCGTAACTTATTATTACATGCATACATCTTGATTCTCAGTCATCCAGGTAAGGAAATCAATTACATACATAAATTAAATTAAATAAAGACAAAATTGAATAAAAAGACTATATAACATTTATTAAAGGCACAAAAACATTTACCTGAGTAAAATTAAGTTTACAATTAAACAAATGAGCTTAATTATTAAACATTAATTATTTTTTATTTGTTTTTAAATGAATTGTTTTTATTTTTGTCGACAGGGTGCGCTGTCTGCTGACACGCAAACTGAAACACGTTTTGCGCATGCTCAGTCGGATCAGCTGTTGGTCCGTTGCTCTGTGAGAACCTGAGAAACTGAGCCACTTTTGTTTATTTGTTTGTTTGTTATTTTCTCCGGTAAACACGATGGCTGGCACAGCGCTCAAGAGACTTATGGCCGAGTACAAACGTGAGTAACGCGAGCCGCTTTCAGCCAATGGGAGGTCTTTTAATGTTAGCTAGCATGCTAAGCTAACAGCTCCGCTAGCGCCTGTATCTCTGTACGAAACTCGTTAAAAGTTCGGTCGATTTGAGCTTTTCTTCGCTGTCCGCGTTTGTTCTTCTGTACCTGCGACTCAAACCGATAACCTGATGAATATCTGGACAGTGTGAATAATCCGGTGTCGGCTTTGTCCACCTGCAGTTTAAACCGCGGTATAATTTGGAGCTTATATAATGTGTTTGTGGCGTTATCCAGAATGTTCCATATAGCTGCCGTGATGTAACTTTCAAAGCTTTTCTAAAGTATGTTAAATGAACACAAAGTGCGAACATCATGTTTATCTGTTGGTTACAGGAACACAGAGCGCAGGTGGAAAACTCGCTGCGAGGCTTCAGCGCTGCACTGACACGGCGGCTGATTTGCCTTTTCTGAAAGTGATAAATTTGAAGGTTTTTAAATGTAATTTGGTGCACTGAGGGCTAACGATAAGAACTTGAACTGGGGGATTAGCCTCGGTACACATTCATATTTAGGCCTGTCATTTATTTAATGCGCTCATTTCAGGCTGCTACACTTTAATCTTGTGTAATAATGTGAATTCTGCATAGATTAGTCGATTCATTCAAGATTCAAGAACTTCATTGTCATGTACACCGCAAAACACAAATGGTTACGCAGAGCAATGAAATTCTTAGTTTGCACGTTCCCTAAAAGAAAGTAAAACACACAAACAGTGCTTTGTGAATCTTGTAGTTTATGTGGGTGTAAACAGAATTTAAAGTGCAAGTAGTTGCAACACTGTCACAGTGATAATATATACAGAGTATATATTATGGTGTATACGTAGAGCTATGTATAACAATTGCAACTTTACAGGTTAGGGGTAATTACTGTTGTATTATGTTGTGTATAAGTGTTCTAACTTGCAGATTTACAGTTATGGATAAACAGTTCGACATAGATCATTGTGGTAAATCTGATTGGTATTTAAGATAATTGGGAAGTCTTTTATAACTGCTTTCTTGCTTTAGGCTGTTTTTAAATGAATAAATGTTAATCATTTCTTCAACATGGGAAAGCAAACAATCTATCAGCTGTTTAAAAATGTGACTGAGACCGGATCACAGCAGAGGTCAAAGGTCACTCATCTTTCTGTGTTTGTGTTTCAGAGCTGACCTTGAACCCACCTGAGGGCATCGTGGCAGGTGAGACACCAGAACACATCTGTAGCTTCTGCAGATGTGTCTTCAGATGTTCAGCGTGTTGTTCCAACAGTCAGACACCCGAGATTTAAAGAGTTTGTGTTTGCTGTGCAGGTCCAGTGAACGAGGAGAACTTTTTCGAGTGGGAGGCTCTCATCATGTGAGTACCCCGTCTCCATGGAAACACACGTTTGAGTCATTTTTGGGTGTTTGTATTTGTTTTGGAGTGTTATTGTGTATGTGTCAGTTATAACTGGACTCTCACAGCCACTTTATTCGGTACAGTTCACTAGTACTGGGTTAGAGCTCCTTTAACTCTTAGGTGCTTGGCTTCAACTGGGTTATACAAGCATCACAGGTTTTGGTTTATGTGGACATGACATCATCATGACCTCATGATGCTGGTGCATCCATGAATCTGTCGATGTGAATCTGAAGCAAAGGAGGATCCCTGCTTTCAGGTTGTTAACGCCAAACTCAGAATGTAGCAGCAGGAATCGAGACTCATCAGAGCAACCAGCGTTTTTTATCTTCTGCTGTCCGGTTTTGGTGAGTCTGAGTGAACTGTATCCTCCACTTCCTGTTCTTAAAGAGCCAGTTACCTGCTCCTTCTGTCCTTTCCCACGCTGCTCTGTTGTAAGGTGCTGTTTGCAAAGCAGCGCGTAGCAGGTATAAAATGTCCTTTAGCTGGTGGGAGTGGCACCGGTGTGGTCTTCTGCTGCTGTAGATCATCTGTTCTAAGGCTCAGGGGTGCTTTTCTGCATACCTCGGTTGTTATGAGTGGTTATTTGAGTTTGTTGCTTTTACTATCAGCTTGAAGCAGTCCAGGGCTCGCAAAATTGCTAGCCCGACGTCCCGGAGCTAGCGATATCTCCGGTCGAGCGACCAAAATCTATCTCAGCCCCACCCGTCGGGTTATCATATAGCTCAGTTCAGTCACCTGAAGCACTTCTGTGAGCACCAGCATTTGTCTAATTTGGCTGTTGCACAAACGAGTTACTTTCACTTCTGTGCTGAGTGCTTAAAGGTCAGGCTCAGTCATGAAAGCAGCGACGGAGCTCCATAGATCCACTAATCGCACTAATTGCATTTAAAAAGCGAACAATGCTGCTCCCTCATGGCTTTAACCTCCCGTCTGCTGGGATCAGTTGTCTGATCCTTTTATTAGCAGCTGTTAGTGTTTGTAACAGGCTCACCTCTCTGTATTTGTTTCTTTAACCTGCTTCACACTTTATGCCAAACTCAGAAAGTAAAAACCTGCAGTTTGAGTCATGAAGTCACCCTCATACGTGTAAACCATGGCAACTAAACTCACAGGTTCAGTGTGACCGAGTGAGACCAGAAGGTGTCGCTGTTCTCAAAGTGTTGGAGATGAAACACAGCTATCGGTACGCTCCCCACTAACACAAAGTTAAGGCAAGTCAGTGGATTTATGGCTGGAAGAAAACAGAGCAGGAAACAAGACAACACAAAAGTGTTCAAATTTAAACGCTGGGGAGTAAAAATGTGTCTTCAGGTGGATTTTAAAGATGTCGAGTGTTGGAGAAGTCTTAATCTGAAGACCAAGGCCTGGTCTACCTACAGAAACAACCAGGAGCATCATTCTCCATGAAGTGTGGACACAGCTGAGGACCAACAAAGATGTTCAAGTGTCATTTTAACTGTGAGGTGTGTTTTTAAAGAGGACATGAAACACTGAACATGTTTACCCCACTGATCCTGACACACCGGGTCATGTTCAGCACCATCTTCTGTCAGTACGAGCGTGACGTCATGTGATTGGTTGGTTGAGGCTAACAGACGCACATTAGTTTATGTTAGCTAACTAGTGACAGGATCGATACCTCAGAGGAAAATAGGGACATTAAAGCTAAACATCAGTGTGAGGGGATCACTGTAGTGCTGCAGCAGTGAGTTTATGTGAAACCAGGACATACTGTGGACATACTGTCCACTTTACTGTCTGTGTCTGTAGCAGGAAGTGGCTGTTTGGCTAGCTGCACTGAAACAGGAAATCCAGCTGTTAGCCGTGATGTTGGTGTTTGTAAAGGACAGTGTAGAGGAGAGGCTGTTAGCTGCAGCCAACCAACCACCTGACGTCACGTTCGTACTGACAGAAACATGTTTTTATAACTTTAAGCTGTTATTTGTTAAATCCAGCTTCACAGCAGTTACATGTGTGTCAGAGTCAGAGCTCAGTGGGGTAAATTAGCCTCGATGTGTTCAGTGTTTCATGTCCTCTTTAATACGCTGTTAGACAAAAACATTTCTTATCAGTTATTAAAGATGCTGCAGCTTCGTGCTGTCTCAGACCAAAATTAGTCTCAGCAAGAACTGAAGCGACAAGCTGCAGAGAACATCTGCTGATCCTGAGACTCTTCAAGGAGTCAGAAAACCATCTGCTGAAGGTGTTTCACCTGTGACTGGAAGAAGTTACAGTGGATCTAAATCCATTAAAACACCCCAGATGTGGACCCACAGCTGTGTACTCTGAGTACTCGGTGTGAAAGTAGACATCCTGACTGCAGTAGATGTCCAGAAGTTATTGTACCTAAGAAACCAACATGAACGTGATGTCAGTGAAGGCAGCGCCCTCAGTCTGTCATTAGTAACGGAGCCTTCTGTTGTTGTAGATGTTGGAGTGACAGCAGCTTCAGTCTGCCCTTCAATTTAACCTGCAGCTCGTGCTGCGGCCAACCATCCACATACCTGCCATCCCCCTGACCGATGACATCACCGCGCCACACCCTATCATTAACGAGGTCATTACCTGAGCAGGTCGGCCCTCTGAGCTGCGCTTTGAGATGCTGTTTCTTCATGGGAAGACGTCTGAGCTGCCTGCTCATGTTTAACGGCTGGCTGTTTTGTGACTCGTTGGTTAGTCGAAGATTCAGAAACAAGCTGCTGGGAGCGTGCCGACCCTCTGCCATGGCTCCGCCTACACTGATAGACAGCTGGAGGTGTTTCAGACGCAAACAGGGATCACCTGTGTCAGACTGGACCCGCCCACCTGTGTCAGACTGGACCCGCCCACCTGTGTCAGACGGGACCCGCCCACCTGTGTCAGACGGGGCCCACCCACCTGTGTCAGACTGGACCCAGTATGCTCACAGACGAGCCGTTGGTGTTTTCGGTGCAGTCACCAGGCAGTACACATGTGTGTTTTATAGACAGCCACAGGAGTCCACTTGTGAATACGAGCTCTTTGACGCTCAGTTGTTTCCGCTCTTTGAACCTCTGGCGCTCTGACTTGTTTTGTCCTCAGCTGGTCAGCGTCCTTGTGTCCCGGTCGACAGCGATGTGCCAGTTAAAGTGATGCAAGGTACTCGCTCCAAACCTTACATTCATAAAGCTGTAGCGGCGTCACTGTTTGGATCCAGGTGATGAAACCCTTTGATTTGATCAAACTGCTCTCAGATCTGATAAAAGAACACGCGTCAGACGAGCGCTGATTGGTAGCACAGATAGCCAATCAGAGTGTGTGTGGTCAGTGATTAGAGCGGCTGATGGTGGAGGAGGTGAAGCCGAAGTAATCTGCAGACAGACGATCAGATCGGCTGATCTGCCTGACCTCAGATCTGTGATGTGCTCAGATATTCAAACGTCCTCTTGAACTCTGATGACTCAGAAGCTCCATGACGGCGTAACGATCATAAACACGCTGTGATACCGGCGCCGTGTCCTTGCAGCTGATACGGATCGGTGAGCTTCAAACAGCTGCCGCTAGGGCTGTTCGATATAACGATATATATCGGATGACGATATAAAAGCGTCCATCGTTTCATTTTACGCTATCGTTTGTTTCGTGGTGTCGCAAAATAAACTGTTTACGGCAATATTTGTTCATGGTTCTGATGTCACTGTAGTGGCTATATTCATTTCTTACAGTTCTCTCTTTCTCTTATATTTAATATAACCACACTACAGACAAGCGCCTGGTTTTATGTGTTGTCGTTAGCAACAGCGACGGTAACAGCATCGCGTGTCCGCTTGTTTATGTTCCACATAAACCTTTCACAATAAAACTCAAGATCCTGTTGAGACTTTTCAAAATAAACTGAATCACGTGAAAGAGCAGATTATTTACGATGAGAAGTAAAAAAGAGCCGCCAGGTGCTAAAAAGTCAACCTTAGACTCAAACGTTAGAACAGGCTTTTCCCCGCAGCACGCCGTGTAATAAATACAAAGAAAACGGCGCCGTTACAACTTATGTCTAAAAATGTATCGTTTCATGCATCGTTAAAACACTCGACTCCGGGTAAAGGACGCGCAGCTGGAAACACTTCACGCAAGTCGAGCTGCCCGAGATTCACAGAATTTACAAAAAATGTTACATTTTTGTGATTTATATCGTTATCGGACGATAGATGTCTTATATCGGGATGTGAGATTTTGGTCATATCGCACAGCCCTAGCTGCAGGAGCAGAACAGCTTCTCCAAGCCGGTTCAAAGATCTGCTTCTAAAGGAACCACAGGACGTTCTCCCCAAGTAACTGAAACTACTCCAACAGCTCTGTGGGGAGCCGCTCCGCTTTTTCTGACAGGACGTTTTTCCATGAGAAAGGTACGCTGAGACCAAGTACAGCAACAACACAATACTAACATAACAACAATAAGAGTAAGTAAGGAGATAAAGTATATGTCACTGTAGACAGAGCAGCAGCATGTACACAGCATGCTTACAGTCCAGCGTTCTTTCTAAGATCTTCTCATCATTTGGTCTGAACATCAGACCCACGTTATGTTGAAGTAAGTCAGTATTTGTCTCCTTACACAGACTGACACTGGCTGGGTTTGGAGTCAGGTTGGTTCATCTCCCTCTTCTGACTCGAGAACAAAGTTAGTTTTTTTCAACAAACACATTTTTGTTGAAAAACAACAAACTTTTTGCTTTCCAGCAACAAATATTCAAATCTGAGTGGCGTCTGAAAAACATGAAGACAAACACGTGAAATGAGAGTTTGTTAGCTGCTGGTGCTGATGGAGAGAGCAGGTGTTAATGTTCCTGTTTGCTTTGCTGTCTCCGTGTTCCACGTGTCTTTGTTTACAAGGAACATTAATCTCTGTTTTTACCTGTGTGCCTCCCAAGGCTGCTCACACCTGATTGGTCAACAGGACAGAAACCTGCAGATGTTCACATCCAGATGTGTTCATAGAGACGGGATTACCTGTTCTGAAGCTGCTCCTTCAGGTTCTCGAGGGAGATAAAAATTTGTTAGAGGATCATGAAATCAGAGTGAGGGTCACCTGTGCACAGGTGTTACAGAGACGAACAGAAAGAGCAGCAGATTAAACTTAAAAACCCGTCCAGCTGCTAACAGGTGATCCAGGCGGGTTCTCCAAGTTCTTCAGGTGCTCTTTGGTTTCGTGCTCTCTGGGTCTCACATGTACTTCCTGTGTGTTTCAGGGGTCCTCAGGACACGTGCTTCGAAGGCGGAGTGTTTCCAGCCATCCTCAGCTTCCCCTCCGATTACCCCCTCAGTCCTCCAAAGATGAGGTTCACCTGCGACATGTTTCACCCCAACAGTAAGTCGACCTGCGGCTGAGCTCCGCCCCCTCACCTGCACAGACAGCTTGTGTTCTCACAGGGTTTTATGAAGGTTAAAGCTCGGTTCAGACTGGAGGTGTGTTTGTGGAGAAGCTGATGTGATGTTTATCCTCTCTCCCTCTCAGTCACTTTAATCCAGCACAGTGAATCACCGCAGCGACGAGCTCGTGTTTCCGCGGTTTTAGACTCGTTTAGAGCCTCGCTCTCAGCTTTTAACCCGTCATGTTCACCTGAAAACAGACAAACTCTTAACAACAACAACAACAACAATCTTTATTTATAGAGCACAATTAAAAGCCTTGGGCATACCAAAGTGCTTTACATAAAACAATAAAAGGTTCAAACATTGATAACGGATAAATAAAAATAACGAGTTATGTTCATAGATAAAAGCTACCAATATGAATGACTACAGCACATGGTAATAGCAAGATAAAAGCTGTACCACCAAAATAAAAGACACCAATAGAAAGATAAGAGGGAATTAATACAAGAGGTCAATAGGTCACAGCAACCAAACAAACAAACAAACAAACCAGCAATTAAAAGGTGGAGAAGGCAAGTTTAAAAAGATATGTTTTAAGCTGAGATTTAAAAGAATGAATAGAATCAGATGCCCGGATGCCAATCGGGAGATTGTTCCACAGCACAGGTGCGACAAGAGCAAACGATCGATCACCTCTAGTCTTAAGTCGAGATCTGGGCTGAGCCAGCAGTAACTGTGACGATGACCTTAAAGCCCTAGCAGGAGCATAAGGGTTTAAAAGGTCCTTAAGGTAGCTGGGTGCAGTGTTGTTAGTAATTTTAAAAGTAAACAACAAAATTTTAAATTGAATATGATATTTGACAGGCAACCAGTGCAGATCGGCAAGGACAGGAGTAATGTGGGCAAACTTGCTGGTTTTAGTTAGAATGCGAGCTGCAGCATTCTGAACTGTCTGTAATCTCTGTAAAAGGGAAGAGTGGAGACCACAATAAAGTGAATTACAATAGTCTAGCCTCGACGTTACAAAGGCGTGGATGAGCTTTTCGAGATCTTTATGCGGGATATAGCGCCTAGCCTTAGAGATAAGACGAAGCTGGTAAAAACTAGATCTGACAACCGCAGACACTTGTTTGTCAAGTGAAAAGGAGCTGTCAAATAAGACACCCAGATTCCTGACAGTATCAGAGAGAGAACAACTAAGAAAACCAAAGGCATCCCGGAGTTTGGCACGAAGGGCGTTACTACCAAAAATCATAATCTCGGTTTTCTTCTCATTAAGGATGAGAGAATTCGACAACAACCACTTCTTGGCCTCAGACATGCATTCTCGGAGGCTATTCAGAGACAGAGCAAGATCGTCGTTTAGCTCAAAATAGAGCTGGATATCATCTGCATAATAGTGATAAGCAATATGGTATTTCTCAAAGATAGCACTTAAAGGAAGCAAGTGTAATGAGAAAAGGGTAGGGCCTAACACAGATCCCTGGGGGACACCACAGCAAACAGGTACAGCCGAGGAAGAGGATGTAGCCAGATGTACCGTAGAGAGCCGATTGGAGAGATAGGATTTAAACCAATCCAGGGCAGCGCCCTTGATGCCTACAGTGTGCTCAAGTCTCGCTAATAAGATATTATGGTCAACCATGTCAAATGCCGATGATAGATCCAAAAGCACTAAGACTGAGGGGCGTCCGTTGTCAGCCATTAGTAGGAGATCATTGAAAACACGAAGCAATGCTGATTCTGTGCTGTGATGTTGTTTGAAGGCCGATTGAAATTTATCATTTATATTATTCTCATCAAGGTAGGTCTGCAGTTGGAGCAGAACCACCTTCTCAAGTATTTTAGCCAGAAAGGGAAGCTTAGAAATTGGCCTAAAATTGGCAAAATCACTAAGCTCAAGGTTCCTTTTTTTTAGAACAGGTTGGATTATGGCATGCTTGAGAGCTGAAGGTACATAGCCAGAAAGCAAGGAGAAGTTCAATATGGACAATAAACAAGGTCCAATTACACTGAAACAATCCTTAACAATACGGGATGGGAGAGCATCATGTACACAGTTAGTATTGTTCAATTTATCAATTAGACGCTTCAGAGTGGAGAGAGAAACGGGTTCGAATTGATAAAAAGTGGCCGAACAATCAGGGGTAGACATACAATCAGTCACCAGAGGAAGAGTAGATCTAAGGGATAAAACTTTATCTAAAAAGTAGTTTGAGAATTTTCCACAAAGACCCGGGGAAGACAGCAGTGGTATAGAGGGACGGGGGTTCACCACAGAGTTAAAAATTTTAAATAGAATTCGTGGATTATCACCATTAGTGGAAATAATTTTAGAGAGAAAAGCCGCTTTAGCCGTTCTGGCAGCAGTTTGGAACTTCGAGCGGCTAATACGTAAAATATCATAAGAAGACTGAAGTCTATCACTCCTCCACTTCCTCTCATCACGCCGACATATACGTCGAAGGGCACGAACAGAATCATTTAACCAGCATTGTGAGAAAGTTCTAGGGCGTTTCATTGTGATGGGTGCAACAATGTTAAGAATCGAGGAACAGGTGGTTAAAAGAGTATTAGTAGAGTTCTCAAGTGTGTGTGGGGAAGAACAATCCAGCATACTAAATGGGGAGTTAACAAAAGACGTAATAAAGTTGACCACAGTATTGGCATTAATAGTGCGCGTAGGATAAAGAGGAGAGTTTAGGTATTGTCCAGTATCACCCAGGTCTACATCGAAAATGACCGGGGAATGATCAGAGAGACCAGTATTCCTGATTTCCTTAATGCAAATGTCCACATTGAATGAAAAAAACCAAATCAAGGGTGTGGCCTTGAACATGGGTAGGCTCATTCACCCACTGAATAAGATTAAAAGAATCAGTCAGCACAAGAAAATCTTTAGCCAATTGGTCATTCATACAGCAGACATGAATGTTAAAATCTCCAGAAATAATAACAGAACCATATTTAAAAAGAACGGATCCCAAAAAATCAGCAAATTCAGAGATAAACATCTTATGATATTTAGGCGGGCGATAAACCACGACACACAAAGTGGTCCGAGAGCCCGTCAGTTCCAATAGCTGAACTTCAAAACTGGAATAGGTTGGAGAGGATAGCAGCCGCTTTCGCACTCAATTAAGTGCACTTAATTGAACACACCTGGCACACCTGAGTTACTCCAGGTGTGCCTCAGGTTCCTGAACAGAACACGCTTGGTTTGCGTCTGTTTTGATAGGTAAACAGACCGCAGTGACCCCCTCAGTCATGTGACACAAGGCTGCGTTGTCACAGTAACGGCCAAAGCTCCTGAGAGTCGGTTTGACTTCAAAGCAGTCATGTGACCAGTCACAGCACGCAGCACTAATGTGAACATGCTGCTAACGTGCTGTTAGCATGCTGTTAGCATGCTGTTAGCGCGCTGTCATTACTGCTGTGATTAGAGTGCTGAGCCATGATGTCACAGCAGGGTAACAGTCTGAGCACGCTCAGTCCTGATTAGAGGACAAGCTGTTCGCTGCTGGCCCATCATCACCACCCTGCACCAGCATGCCCCCGAGCTGAACTTCCTCCTGCAACTGTAGCGTCTGATCATCCATCAACAGCCTGCAACCGCCGCAGGTGAAACCCACGAAGAAGAAAACACTGAGCGGGCCTGAACCTCCTCAAAGGTGATGGAAAAAACACGTCTCAGGTTTCAAAAGAAGAGAAAAAGTTTTCAAACTTTCTGAGCTGAACGTTTACTCACCATCTGCCCTGCATGGCACCGCTCGCACAGGTGAGAACAGGTGCCAGGCTGCCAGCAGGTGTCTGTAGGTCTGCACCACCCAGCTCCTCTGCATCAAACCTGTTGTTTCATAGAAATGTGAAATATCTGAACGAATAAATATAAAGGTTGTTCTCCGTCCTGCATGGCTCCAGCTGCAGCAGGACTTTTATCTTGTTTCCTGAATTGTTGGAAGCTGAGATTCAAATGTGAAATGATCAGATTAATTGCTCGGCTCTCGTATCTATTGTGTGCTGATAAAACAGCAGCTGTCAAAGCAGGAACGTCAGACAGCCGACAGGAAGCACTTTGCACACTGATAACAACGAGATGTTTGATGGAAACAGATAGCCTCCGAGTGCTGCCTCACCTGACGGGAGGCTTGTTTACCTGTCAGGTGTTGTTCTACTGCACCTGTGAGGACTCGATGGCCGGGCGGCACTTTGAGGAGCAGATAAAGAACATCCTGTTTCCAAATATGTCCTCGCTGAAAGTGTTTAATGAAGTTTTTACAAAAAAATGAATCCCAAAAACTCAAAGAGAGGCTCACGACACGACACGCGGGTCTCAGCTTTAATGAAGCGTTTGAACAGAAATGTCTTAAAATCAGATTCACAGCATTCAGAAACATCCACCCATGCGTGTCGGGTGGGTGGAGCCTGTCCCAGCAGCAGGTCCACCTGGACAGGTCACCAGTCTGACAGCATTCGCACCTGTGGGCATTACAAACTAAACCTGTGTGTTGAACTGGTCGTCGTTAAATATGTTGGATTCTTTCAGAGGGGCGGGCTGAGTCGTGCTCCCTTACTAATCATCTTCCTCCTCCTCCTCAGTCTATCCGGACGGTCGGGTCTGTATCTCCATCCTCCACGCTCCGGGCGACGATCCGATGGGATATGAGAGTAGTGCAGAGAGGTGGAGTCCGGTCCAGAGTGTAGAGAAGATCCTGCTGTCTGTGGTCAGCATGCTGGCAGGTAATCACACACCTTTCTGTGATGTCATCATGTGTAAACCATGCTTCACCTGCGTACTCGGTCCTCTCCTCTCAGAGCCCAACGATGAGAGTGGAGCGAACGTCGATGCCTCCAAGATGTGGCGGGAAGATCGAGAGCAGTTCAACAAACTCGCCCAGAAGATCGTACGCAAGTCTCTGGGCCTGTAGAGATGATGTCATCAGCCTGCGCCCTGTGTGTGTGTGTGTACAGCAGAAACAAATGGCATGGACAGACACACATACACAGGGCGCTCAGTATGGACAGATCAATACATAAACTGATGGATGGAAGCCGATCAAAGGACACAAACCAAACGCGATGACATCACCACCACCTTCACTCTGACAGCAGCAGCAGAAACGGCGCCGCCGCCGCCATACCTCGTCCGTCTCCTCTGCAGGACAATATTTATCAATAAATTCATGAAAAGATCAATTTAAACTTTGTTTGTATAGGATAGAAATGATGTTTTACCTGAAGCTGTTGTCCCATAGCGCCCCCTGCTGTGCCGCCTGGTGCTGTCAGTGTACAGTCGTCGACACAGAGGGGAGCCGGTCTGATGTCCAGGAAGTTTCTCATCATTCCGATCTGGTTTAAAGTTCAGGGATTCAGACTGCTGACGGATCGAAAGAGTCCTGCAACCGCAGTACCCCGCCCCGCCCCGACTCCTGCTTCCTGTTTCTGTTCGTTTGCTGCTGTTGGCGAGAAATCGTTTCTGATCTGACTGGTTCATAAACGTGGACTCGGACTGGACGTCCGGTCGGACGGAAGCACGCCGGCTTCTCTCAGCAGGACTTCATGCACTTTATGTCTTCCTGAAGGAGGACGTCGCGATGGTTCAGCTCGCCGAGGAGCTGACGGGAGCGCAGAGCTTTAGTTTGAAGGGTTTCTTTGAATTTGTCTGATTTAACAAACGATTAATAAAAAATACCAAGAGCAGAGCGTGAGCTGGTTATTCATTAAATCTGAAAGCAGGTCCAACATTTAATAAAGCTGCCTTTTTTTCTCTCACTGCAGTTTTGTTCAAATAATATCAGCTGAGAAATGTAAGCCCAGTGTCGGCCCAGAGCCCGACACCTTCCTGTTTTGTGATGTGCTGGGGTTCAGACCTTCAGGGCTCAGATGTCACATTTCTAAATAAAGTGGCGTTTTCTCGAAGCGCCGCTGAAGCAGAAGCACCTATAAATGTCTGAGATCACATGCAGATTTAAACCTGAGCTTATCCCGGATCAGTCTGTTTTAACCTCACCGCGACTCTGACTCAGCTCACGTCAGCGCTGAGTCAAGTCTGCAGATAAAAAGGACGAGTGCAGATGAGAGGGGTCGGCGAGGGAGGTGACATGCCATGACAGCAGCTTCCTGTCTGGGCCTGCCTCAGACATAAAGACATGAAAGGAAGGCAGCATCAGTTACAGAGCGCAGGCAGCCCACAGCTCATGCAGGTAATCTGATTACCTGGTCCTGTCTGCTTAGCCCAGCTCTGTTCTGTCAGGCACTCTGTCACAGTTCAGAGTAATCCTTATCTGACACGCCATCCTCTGTGAAACAAGCTGCTTCTCTTTAACATCCCACTCACTAAGGTCCACTTTCTGATTGGCCAACTTCAGGAAGCCTGCTGAGGGGCAGCGCCCAGTGTTGTTGGAGAGCAGGGTGACGCTCGCAGGGATCAGTCTCAGCCGATCCTCGTTAAACCCCACAGACGACCTGCTGACCTGCCCCTGATAACGTGAGGTGCAGTTACGGTTCAGCCCAGCATGCGTCTGTCACTGAGCTGATCTGGGACCAGCCTGACCCTGGATCTGCTGCTGAAGACCCAGTCACATGACTCTGACATCACTGCTCCTCACGGCTAAAACAGTTTGTTTGGTCTTTGTAAAAACTGTATGTGTGTGTGTTCCAGTTTTATATAACAGCATGAAGGCAGATGGTTTTCCTTTAGAAACACAGAGATTTTATCAGCTCACACACACACATTCACACACACACACACACACACTCACTCACACACACACACACACTCACACACACACACACACACTCACACACACTCACACACTCTCACACTCTCACACACACACTCTCACACACACACACACTCTCACACACACACACACACTCACACACACACTCACGCACACACACACTCACTCACACACACACACACACACACGCACTCTCACACACACACACACGCACTCTCACACACACACACACTCACACACACACACACTCTCACACACACACACACACACTCTCACACACACACACACACACACACACACACACACACACTGTCTTTGCGAGGACTCTGTTCAGGGTTTGAACCTTGTTGGCAGTAAAACCTTCGCCTCCCTGAAACAAACTGTGATGTGAGAGCGAGCTGTGCTCATCAGCCCATCTTACAGAATCACTGACTCGAACTGTGATGACCTTTGACCTGCAAGTTTTTACATTTATATACAGCATAATAGAACTTCACACAACATAAACATTTTAATATTAACACATATTCTGTGTTACAACTACTTGCACTTTAAATTCTGACTCCACACACACACGAGATGCATCAGCACTTGTTTTACTCTATATATTATTTCTAACTCAGAGTTAAGTTTATTCTTATTTTAGTTGCAAAGTAAGAGTCTCGTCGCTCGGTGTATCCACTTGTGTTTTGCAGTGTATATGACAAACTTCTTGAATCTTGGATCTGAGGTGAGAGGTCACAGCGTCCTGATGGCGGCGCTCTCTCGGATATTTCCACTGATTCTTTTCGTGACGACACCAACCTGCACAGGTAGAGCAGCAGAAGCTCACCTGTGTTCAGTCGGCAGGTAAATGCAAGCGTGTCTCACCTGATTCCGTTCAGATGGGTCCACTCTGAAGAGTCCACGCTGCGTGCGGCGCTCCTCTGAGTTCATTTTGCCTGTTTTCTATATTTTTGTGGCTCTTTTATATGCATTTAAATGGAAATCCTGTTTATACTGGTTATCATAACATTTGATGAGCTTCCTGGATGATTCTACTTACAACAACTCTGTGTTGTACCTGTACTGAGGGCAGACACAGGTAAAGGTGTGGAACTCTGCTTCCACCTGTGAACCTGCAGCTCGGTCACAGTGAGACTGGAAGGTCTCTGTGGGTTCATTCGTGTCTCTGCCTGCTGGCCTGGATCCAGGCTCACATTTAAACTGGGATTACTGGGCTTTAAACGTCTCTCAGATCACAGCTGCTTTTCATGTCTGAGTACACTGTGCAGCTCCCAGCGCTCGCCCCTCACAGCAAACACTGACTTCTGGTTTACCTGTGGAGGTACGGGGTTCGGTGGGCAAACACCTGATTTTAATTTGAGTGATATCGTGTCCGCCCCCACATGCTCGCGTCGTACCATCTCAGAGTCACAGGGACAGGAACTGAGACCACCATGACTGGATCTGGACACTTTTCATTTGAACCATTTTGAACTGTGTTGAGGTTTTGGAGCCAGGTGTGAAGAGAGGGTGGAGCACTGAGTTATTAGCTGATGCTAGCTAGTTTCTTCAGATGATGTCATTAAAGTACTCCAACAGCACAAACACAGTCCAGAGACCCACATCAGGGCAGTTAGCTGAGGTGTAGCCTAGCAGACAGCGAGCAGCTACAGCGTCACCATCAATCAAACAGGCCGCGCCCCTAAAAATTTAATAATTTACTCTTTGAATGAAACATCCTCCCCACTTGTTGTGTTAGGAAGGTGAAACTAGAGACTAGAACACTTTGTCTATGGAGACTGACTCCCTGCTGCCCCTGCTGGGTGTCAGAGGAACTACAGGATTTTCACTGGAAACGACTGGCCAGAACCATGAGACTGAGCAATAATGATGGAGGTGAATATAATCTCTAATAATCTCTGTTTATTTTGATCATACCTGTGTACTTTTGGCATTGAATGCAGTACTTTTGTGTGTGTGTGTGTGTGTGTGTGTGTGTGCAGCCTCAGGTCTGATGGCACCTGATTTCAGGGAGTGGGTCAGACAGGCAAGGGGCGGAGCCCTGGCTCACCTGGGAAATTCCTGTGCTGTGAAGAGCTGAGAGCGAGCCGCAGACTTGAGATCAGTCACTTCTTCTTCTCTTCCTCCTCCTCTCAGGCAGCACGTGTGCAGGAACCTCACATCATATGAAACATGGACCGAACTCTGCAGCTGATCGTTCATATTTACAGTTTCAGTGTAGGAAGGAATAATCAATCAAACTTTATTAGTACAACACCTGACTGACAGCCCAAACCCAGACTGCTGCACAGCACGAGACACACAAAATAATAAGAATTCGATATGACGTCATTTTTAGAGCCGCACCAAATTCATGGAGAGCTCAGATTATTATTTGCTGCTCTGTTAGTTTCAGCTCGTCACAGACGATACATGAGACAACAGAAACACCCTTTAACCTTACATCATTTGTCCACCAGAGGGCGCTCTGCATCTTCCATGTTTATGTTTGAAACGCCACAAACAGCAAGCAGCTGATCCGACCTGGGCAGAGGGTAAAAACGAGGAACGAGGAGGACGAAAAGAGTGACAAATATCGGCCGAAATGTCTGAATATTGGCTTTTAAATCACCGAATATCAGTATCGCTGTTAAAAATCTGATATCGGTCGGGCTTATCAGTTTAACACAGACTGACTGTATATAAAAGATGGACTAGCACAGCGTGCGGTCACCCATTGGCTGGTCTGATCAGCGTCATGGTCGCCGACAGGAAGTGATCATATCTGATCACCGAGGCAGCGAAATGTGTCAGCTGCTCTGACCAGTAACACGTGAACCTGCAGCAGCAACGTGCAGAAACCTCTCCACCAATCACACCTTTCACCTGCATGAAACACTCACCTGTCCTCTCAGGTGGACTCTGTCCAGCTTTGTCTGTCAGGTTTGTCTTCAGGTGAGTTCAAGTGTGTCACAGGTAAAGAGGAGGCAGCCGCCCCTCCCTCCCTCTCGCTCCTCAGCCCCTCCCAGTCTTTTTTATTTAAATGTGGGGCGAGCGAGGCCAGCTCACCTGCAGGTAAATTCTCTCTCTCCTCAGTCATACTCACCTGAAGCTGAAAATCATCTCCAGTCGCTGCACAGACAGCAGCCTCAGAGGAAGGAAAGGAGAAACTGTGGAGGACTTAAAGAGGAGGAAACGTGGTGAGGGAGGAGGAGACGACAGGTGGAGGTCTGCACCTGAAGGTGGAGACACGCTGAAGATCATCAGGTTCATCTCAGACACTGAGAACACTTTTAAAGGTGGACTGATGATGAGCCTGGTTGTGTTTTTGCTTTCTCTGAAGAACAGATAAATGTCCAGCAAAGACGAAGAGGACGATTTAAGGACGGCCGACAGGTAGAGCAGAGACTGTACGTCTGTGAGGTCACAGCACGCCAGACCTCCCCACTCTGAGCTCCTCTCACCGCCTCTTCTTACCTGTGCTCAAGTCAGAGGTCTCCTCGCATGTCCTGAAACCTCTTCACAGACTAGGACTGGAGCTGGACCTCAGGAGGCTGGTTAAACCTCTGACCTCTGACCCAGGTTTGCTCAGATATGACGTCACTGTGCATCAAAGCTTTTGCATCTTTGTTTTCCTCTCACAGATTCTCATGTGATTCAAATGTGGGCCAGACGCTCATGTTAGCAGGTTAGTGTTCAGGAGACGAGCTTCGTTACACGACGGGGAGAAACGAAACGAGTTCACATGATTTTATCTTTAGCAGCTGTTCTTATCTTTGGCTCATCGTTTAATCGTTTTGTGATCAATGTGACCGCGTGAAGTGTTGATAGTGCAGTCTGATGGTAAAATTACACAGTGTGATATTTCTCAGCCACAGGTTTGCACGTTACTCGAGTTTTGTATGTTCAGCATCATTTATTAAACCAGTTTAAACCAGCCTGTAGTGCTGTGAAAATCCCACCTGGTGCAGGTGTAACATGGAGAGTCCCACCAAGGGTCCTTCTGCCGTAACCACAGAAATGATTTTAAACAGGCAGTTAACTAAAAGTTAACTGAAAATGACAGATAAGAAACAAAGTGAAATGTAATGTAATGTGAAAGTACGGCTGACAGTCAAAAACTGCTGAACCATTAAGGCCACAAATTAAATGTTTCACTATGTCTACCACAGCAAATATGGCTGGCAGTTAAAATGACTGTTAGATATACAGCTGCAATACCTCAAATATGAATAAAGAGAATAAATTATTAGCTAAAAATAAAGCTAGCAGTCTTATTTCAGGACGATCAGCTTTAAACTGAAAGCTGAGCTGTAGTTACAGATAAAGAGACAGTTTGCTGGTTTGAAGCCAGGTTATGTGAACACAAATGAACTTGGTGGCGTTCATGAAGAATTGGCGAGACGGCCGTCTGGGTTCTCCGGGTAGAAATGTTGGACACGCCGCTGTAAGGAACCAAATCTGAGACGTTTGTCGTGTTGCTCTTTGACCACAGACGCTGAAGAAACACCGCCCAGGAGATCCTCAGGCCAACTGGAGAATGACGTTGAGAGACGCAGGACAGGAAGCGGGTCGGTGAGCGGGAGTCAAACTGTTCACAGCGCACAGGCGTGATGTTTTCGTGTCACTTCCTGCTGCTCACCTGGGTGCTGCTCACCGCCAGAGTCCAGAGCCACAGCTGGAGACCCTGTACAGGTACGAGGAGATACAGAGTGCTGGTTTCAGCTCTAAAGGGACGGTCACATGTTTCAGAAGGAGGTCAGATTCATTTCTGAAGAACAAAACACAAAATCTACAGTGTGTCCAAAATAAGAGAGACTTTTTCTTGTGAGACTGGATAAATAAAGGTTTGAGCTTGTTTTTTATATATTACTACTGACGGACATTGTGCTGAAAGCTTTGTTGTATCCTAACAGGAAGTTTTAATTCATGACTTGCTTGTTCAAGTTGTTCTGTTGTGCTGAAGATCCTGGACAGGCCCCCAAACACATCCAGTCACCAGACTGGTGTGGGGTTAGGAGGGTTGCGTAACGATGGAAAACATGAGGATAACGTTTGTTCCGTTGTCACAGCTTAAACCGACCCCTGGTCCTCTCTATCACGTGTTTCTGGGCATTATTCAGTGGAGCTTTCAGTTGAGGAACTTTCAGGTGTTCCCACCTGTCTTTCTGTTCCGGTTAAAGAGCTGAGTACACAGCTTTACTTCATGTTTCCTTTTGATGACATTACTGTTGATCTTTCTCTTTGCTACAAGCTGATTTATTCCGGCAACTGAAACTGCGTTTGGCTCCTGGGCTTTGTGAGCAGCCTTCCTGGGGTTGAGTATTGTGAACTCTGACCCCTGAGGTGTGTCCTGTCGCTGACTTCACTGATGCCAAATGTCAGAGAAGGCTTTGCAGCTCCGACTCTGACGTCTCGCTGTGTTTCAGACGCTTTCGCTGCTTTGTTCTTCTGTGTTTTCAGTCTTTGAAATGTGAGATCTGTTTCTGTACATGTCGTCCCCTCCCTCCATTCATCCTCCATTCATCCTCCATTCATCCTCCATTCATCTTACATTGATCCTCAAGCGCAACAAAACACACAGACGGCCTCAGAGGAGCTTAAAGGGGAATTCCAGCTGAAAACTAACGTTGACCTGATGCTGTCTCTGCTCCCTCAGCCGCTGTCTAACACTGATTTTTAATGTTTTAATGATTTACTCGAGCCTCATCAGAGTCAGAGCAGAAATCTGTGACTGCTCGGCAGGAAGCTGAAAAGCTCGAGCTTTTTTTTAAGATCAGGTCTGAGGTTTCAGACATAGAAACATCCGTCTCTGAGGGGATAAAAATAAACTGATCTGAGATCATTTACATGTCATCGCTGATACAGATTAACTGCAGATACACTTATCAGTCAGAGCTGGAGGAAATGAGCTCTGAGCTGATAAACTCGCCTCACTAGCCGCTGCTTTCATGAAAATCAGCTTTCAGGGATCTGAAATTAGCAGCAGGAGATAAACTGTCTAACCTGGATCGCTGCTTATGTGTCCCTGCGGTGATTTAAATCGAGCTACATACAGCTGGTTCAGTGTAACTCTGCGGTGGAAATCGGGCTCCAGTAAACCATGCTTTGTTTTCACTGAAGTTTCGGTGGGGTCAGTGGCGTTAGGGTTACACTCATAGAGTCTGATGATGGTCTGCTTGGTGGCGTTTCACT
>NW_024387070.1:871947-902862 GCF_900408965.1 Simochromis diagramma
AGATCCATTCCGCTGCATCACCTTCTGTCTCAGTGTCTGAATCTTCACCGTGGCAACCAATGAGAACTCAGAGGGAAAGTAGTAACAGTTGGTGAAGATCTGGGAGGCGGGGAAATTCAGAGGTGCTGCCACGGCGCTGGCCAATCGGAGACCTCTGGAACCTTTGGACTGAACCATCCGCACCTGGAGGGGTAGCGGATGAAATATTAGGGGTAGCTACCATCATAAATGTTCATACCTTCATGCTATCCTGTGTCTTACCTGAGTGGGCGTGGCATGTCCTGGGGGGGGCAGGGCTTTGGACAACAGGTCAAGAGGCAGCAGGTCTGAGGGGGAGAGAGCAGAGACGGGGTGAAATAAATCAAATAAGTTATTAATAATTTAGATTTTCTGAACCGTAAATCTGCTTCCTGTTGTTCTGCTAACCTCTCTGCAGCACGCACTCCACTAATGGTGATAATCCACGAATTCTATTTAAAATTTTTAACTCTGTGGTGAACCCCCGTCCCTCTATACCACTGCTGTCTTCCCCGGGTCTTTGTGGAAAATTCTCAAACTATTTTTTAGATAAAGTTTTATCCCTTAGATCTACTCTTCCTCTGGTGACTGATTGTATGTCTACCCCTGATTGTTCGGCCACTTTTTATCAATTGAACCCGTTTCTCTCTCACTCTGAAGCGTCTAATTGATAAATTGAACAATACTAACTGTGTACATGATGCTCTCCCATCCCGTATTGTTAAGGATTGTTTCAGTGTAATTGGACCTTGTTTATTGTCCATATTGAACTTCTCCTTGCTTTCTGGCTATGTACCTTCAGCTCTCAAGCATGCCATAATCCAACCTGTTCTAAAAAAAAGGAACCTTGAGCTTAGTGATTTTGCCAATTTTAGGCCAATTTCTAAGCTTCCCTTTCTGGCTAAAATACTTGAGAAGGTGGTTCTGCTCCAACTGCAGACCTACCTTGATGAGAATAATATAAATGATAAATTTCAATCGGCCTTCAAACAACATCACAGCACAGAATCAGCATTGCTTCGTGTTTTCAATGATCTCCTACTAATGGCTGACAACGGACGCCCCTCAGTCCTTAGTGCTTTTGGATCTATCATCGGCATTGACATGGTTGACCATAATATCTTATTAGCGAGACTTGAGCACACTGTAGGCATCAAGGGCGCTGCCTTGGATTGGTTTAAATCCTATCTCTCCAATCGGCTCTCTACGGTACATCTGGCTACATCCTCTTCCTCGGCTGTACCTGTTTGCTGTGGTGTCCCCCAGGGATCTGTGTTAGGCCCTACCCTTTTCTCATTACACTTGCTTCCTTTAAGTGCTATCTTTGAGAAATACCATATTGCTTATCACTATTATGCAGATGATATCCAGCTCTATTTTGAGCTAAACGACGATCTTGCTCTGTCTCTGAATAGCCTCCGAGAATGCATGTCTGAGGCCAAGAAGTGGTTGTTGTCGAATTCTCTCATCCTTAATGAGAAGAAAAACCGAGATTATGATTTTTGGTAGTAACGCCCTTCGTGCCAAACTTCCGGGATTGCCTTTGGTTTTCTTAGTTGTTCTCTCTCTGATACTGTCAGAATCTGGGTGTCTTATTTGACAGCTCTTTTCACTTGACAAACAAGTGTCTGCGGTTGTCAGATCTAGTTTTTACCAGCTTCGTCTTATCTCTAAGGCTAGGCGCTATATCCCGCATAAAGATCTCGAAAAGCTCATCCACGCCTTTGTAACGTCGAGGCTAGACTATTGTAATTCACTTTATTTGGTCTCCACTCTTCCCTTTTACAGAGATTACAGACAGTTCAGAATGCTGCAGCTCGCATTCTAACTAAAACCAGCAAGTTTGCCCACATTACTCCTGTCCTTGCCGATCTGCACTGGTTACCTGTCAAATATCGTATTCAATTTAAAATTTTGTTGTTTACTTTTAAAATTACTAACAACACTGCACCCAGATACCTTAAGGACCTTTTAAACCCTTATGCTCCTGCTAGGGCTTTAAGGTCATCGTCACAGTTACTGCTGGCTCAGCCAGATCTCGACTTAAGACTAGAGGTGATCGATCGTTTGCTCTTGTCGCACCTGTGCTGTGGAACAATCTCCCGATTGGCATCCGGGCATCTGATTCTATTCATTCTTTTAAATCTCAGCTTAAAACATATCTTTTTAAACTTGCCTTCTCCACCTTTTAATTGCTGGTTTGTTTGTTTGTTTGTTTGGTTGCTGTGACCTATTGACCTCTTGTATTAATTCCCTCTTATCTTTCTATTGGTGTCTTTTATTTTGGTGGTACAGCTTTTATCTTGCTATTACCATGTGCTGTAGTCATTCTTATTGGTAGCTTTTATCTATGAACATAACTCGTTATTTTTATTTATCCGTTATCAATGTTTGAACCTTTTATTGTTTTATGTAAAGCACTTTGGTATGCCCAAGGCTTTTAATTGTGCTCTATAAATAAAGATTGTGTTGTGTTAAGAGTTTGTCTGTTTTCAGGTGAACATGACGGGTTAAAAGCTGAGAGCGAGGCTCTAAACGAGTCTAAAAACCGCGGAAACACGAGCTCGTCGCTGCGGTGATTCACTGTGCTGGATTAACGTGACTGAGAGGAGAGAGGATAAACATCACATTCAGCTTCTCCACAAACACACCTCCAGTCTGAACCGAGCTTTAACCTTCATAAAAACCCTGTGAGAACCAAGCTGTCTGTGCAGGTGAGGGGGCGGAGCTCAGCCGCAGGTCGACTTACTGTTGGGGTGAAACATGTCGCAGGTGAACCTCATCTTTGGAGGACTGAGGGGGTAATCGGAGGGGAAGCTGAGGATGGCTGGAAACACTCCGCCTTCGAAGCACGTGTCCTGAGGACCCCTGAAACACACAGGAAGTACATGTGAGACCCAGAGAGCACGAAACCAAAGAGCACCTGAAGAACTTGGAGAACCCGCCTGGATCACCTGTTAGCAGCTGGACGGGTTTTTTAAGTTTAATCTGCTGCTCTTTCTGTTCGTCTCTGTAACACCTGTGCACAGGTGACCCTCACTCTGATTTCATGATCCTCTAACAAATTTTTATCTCCCTCGAGAACCTGAAGGAGCAGCTTCAGAACAGGTAACCCCGTCTCTATGAACACATCTGGATGTGAACATCTGCAGGTTTCTGTCCTGTTGACCAATCAGGTGTGAGCAGCCTTGGGAGGCACACAGGTAAAAACAGAGATTAATGTTCCTTGTAAACAAAGACACGTGGAACACGGAGACAGCAAAGCAAACAGGAACATTAACACCTGCTCTCTCCATCAGCACCAGCAGCTAACAAACTCATTTCACGTGTTTGTCTTCATGTTTTTCAGACGCCACTCAGATTTGAATATTTGTTGCTGGAAAGCAAAAAGTTTGTTGTTTTTCAACAAAAATGTGTTTGTTGAAAAAAACTAACTTTGTTCTCGAGTCAGAAGAAGGAGATGAACCAACCTGACTCCAAACCCAGCCAGTGTCAGTCTGTGTAAGGAGACAAATACTGACTTACTTCAACATAACGTGGGTCTGATGTTCAGACCAAATGATGAGAAGATCTTAGAAAGAACGCTGGACTGTAAGCATGCTGTGTACATGCTGCTGCTCCGTCTACAGTGACATATACTTTATCTCCTTACTTACTCTTATTGTTGTTATGTTAGTATTGTGTTGTTGCTGTACTTGGTCTCAGCGTACCTTTCTCATGGAAAAACGTCCTGTCAGAAAAAGCGGAGCGGCTCCCCACAGAGCTGTTGGAGTAGTTTCAGTTACTTGGGGAGAACGTCCTGTGGTTCCTTTAGAAGCAGATCTTTGAACCGGCTTGGAGAAGCTGTTCTGCTCCTGCAGCTAGGGCTGTGCGATATGACCAAAATCTCACATCCCGATATAAGACATCTATCGTCCGATAACGATATAAATCACAAAAATGTAACATTTTCTGTAAATTCTGTGAATCTCGGGCAGCTCGACTTGCGTGAAGTGTTTCCAGCTGCGCGTCCTTTACCCGGAGTCGAGTGTTTTAACGATGCATGAAACGATACATTTTTAGACATAAGTTGTAACGGCGCCGTTTTCTTTGTATTTATTACACGGCGTGCTGCGGGGAAAAGCCTGTTCTAACGTTTGAGTCTAAGGTTGACTTTTTAGCACCTGGCGGCTCTTTTTTACTTCTCATCCGTAAATAATCTGCTCTTTCACGTGATTCAGTTTATTTTGAAAAGTCTCAACAGGATCTTGAGTTTTATTGTGAAAGGTTTATGTGGAACATAAACAAGCGGACACGCGATGCTGTTACCGTCGCTGTTGCTAACAACAACACATAAAACCAGGCGCTTGTCTGTAGTGTGGTTATATTAAATATAAGAGAAAGAGAGAACTGTAAGAAATGAATATAGCCACTACAGTGACATCAGAACCATGAACAAATATTGCCGTAAACAGTTTATTTTGCGACACCACGAAACAAACGATAGCGTAAAATGAAACGATGGACGTTTTTATATCGTCATCCGATATATATCGTTATATCGAACAGCCCTAGCGGCAGCTGTTTGAAGCTCACCGATCCGTATCAGCTGCAAGGACACGGCGCCGGTATCACAGCGTGTTTATGATCGTTACGCCGTCATGGAGCTTCTGAGTCATCAGAGTTCAAGAGGACGTTTGAATATCTGAGCACATCACAGATCTGAGGTCAGGCAGATCAGCCGATCTGATCGTCTGTCTGCAGATTACTTCGGCTTCATCTCCTCCACCATCAGCCGCTCTAATCACTGACCACACACACTCTGATTGGCTATCTGTGCTACCAATCAGCGCTCGTCTGACGCGTGTTCTTTTATCAGATCTGAGAGCAGTTTGATCAAATCAAAGGGTTTCATCACCTGGATCCAAACAGTGACGCCGCTACAGCTTTATGAATGTAAGGTTTGGAGCGAGTACCTTGCATCACTTTAACTGGCACATCGCTGTCGACCGGGACACAAGGACGCTGACCAGCTGAGGACAAAACAAGTCAGAGCGCCAGAGGTTCAAAGAGCGGAAACAACTGAGCGTCAAAGAGCTCGTATTCACAAGTGGACTCCTGTGGCTGTCTATAAAACACACATGTGTACTGCCTGGTGACTGCACCGAAAACACCAACGGCTCGTCTGTGAGCATACTGGGTCCAGTCTGACACAGGTGGGTGGGCCCCGTCTGACACAGGTGGGCGGGTCCCGTCTGACACAGGTGGGCGGGTCCAGTCTGACACAGGTGATCCCTGTTTGCGTCTGAAACACCTCCAGCTGTCTATCAGTGTAGGCGGAGCCATGGCAGAGGGTCGGCGCGCTCCCAGCAGCTTGTTTCTGAATCTTCGACTAACCAAGGAGTCACAAAACAGCCAGCCGTTAAACATGAGCAGGCAGCTCAGACGTCTTCCCATTAAGAAACAGCATCTCAAAGCGCAGCTCAGAGGGCCGACCTGCTCAGGTAATGACCTCGTTAATGATAGGGTGTGGCGCGGTGATGTCATCGGTCAGGGGGATGGCAGGTATGTGGATGGTTGGCCGCAGCACGAGCTGCAGGTTAAATTGAAGGGCAGACTGAAGCTGCTGTCACTCCAACATCTACAACAACAGAAGGCTCCGTTACTAATGACAGACTGAGGGCGCTGCCTTCACTGACATCACGTTCATGTTGGTTTCTTAGGTACAATAACTTCTGGACATCTACTGCAGTCAGGATGTCTACTTTCACACCGAGTACTCAGAGTACACAGCTGTGGGTCCACATCTGGGGTGTTTTAATGGATTTAGATCCACTGTAACTTCTTCCAGTCACAGGTGAAACACCTTCAGCAGATGGTTTTCTGACTCCTTGAAGAGTCTCAGGATCAGCAGATGTTCTCTGCAGCTTGTCGCTTCAGTTCTTGCTGAGACTAATTTTGGTCTGAGACAGCACGAAGCTGCAGCATCTTTAATAACTGATAAGAAATGTTTTTGTCTAACAGCGTATTAAAGAGGACATGAAACACTGAACACATCGAGGCTAATTTACCCCACTGAGCTCTGACTCTGACACACATGTAACTGCTGTGAAGCTGGATTTAACAAATAACAGCTTAAAGTTATAAAAACATGTTTCTGTCAGTACGAACGTGACGTCAGGTGGTTGGTTGGCTGCAGCTAACAGCCTCTCCTCTACACTGTCCTTTACAAACACCAACATCACGGCTAACAGCTGGATTTACTGTTTCAGTGCAGCTAGCCAAACAGCCACTTCCTGCTACAGACACAGACAGTAAAGTGGACAGTATGTCCACAGTATGTCCTGGTTTCACATAAACTCACTGCTGCAGCACTACAGTGATCCCCTCACACTGATGTTTAGCTTTAATGTCCCTATTTTCCTCTGAGGTATCGATCCTGTCACTAGTTAGCTAACATAAACTAATGTGCGTCTGTTAGCCTCAACCAACCAATCACATGACGTCACGCTCGTACTGACAGAAGATGGTGCTGAACATGACCCGGTGTGTCAGGATCAGTGGGGTAAACATGTTCAGTGTTTCATGTCCTCTTTAAAAACACACCTCACAGTTAAAATGACACTTGAACATCTTTGTTGGTCCTCAGCTGTGTCCACACTTCATGGAGAATGATGCTCCTGGTTGTTTCTGTAGGTAGACCAGGCCTTGGTCTTCAGATTAAGACTTCTCCAACACTCGACATCTTTAAAATCCACCTGAAGACACATTTTTACTCCCCAGCGTTTAAATTTGAACACTTTTGTGTTGTCTTGTTTCCTGCTCTGTTTTCTTCCAGCCATAAATCCACTGACTTGCCTTAACTTTGTGTTAGTGGGGAGTGTACCGATAGCTGTGTTTCATCTCCAACACTTTGAGAACAGCGACACCTTCTGGTCTCACTCGGTCACACTGAACCTGTGAGTTTAGTTGCCATGGTTTACACGTATGAGGGTGACTTCATGACTCAAACTGCAGGTTTTTACTTTCTGAGTTTGGCATAAAGTGTGAAGCAGGTTAAAGAAACAAATACAGAGAGGTGAGCCTGTTACAAACACTAACAGCTGCTAATAAAAGGATCAGACAACTGATCCCAGCAGACGGGAGGTTAAAGCCATGAGGGAGCAGCATTGTTCGCTTTTTAAATGCAATTAGTGCGATTAGTGGATCTATGGAGCTCCGTCGCTGCTTTCATGACTGAGCCTGACCTTTAAGCACTCAGCACAGAAGTGAAAGTAACTCGTTTGTGCAACAGCCAAATTAGACAAATGCTGGTGCTCACAGAAGTGCTTCAGGTGACTGAACTGAGCTATATGATAACCCGACGGGTGGGGCTGAGATAGATTTTGGTCGCTCAACCGGAGATATCGCTAGCTCCGGGACGTCGGGCTAGCAATTTTGCGAGCCCTGGACTGCTTCAAGCTGATAGTAAAAGCAACAAACTCAAATAACCACTCATAACAACCGAGGTATGCAGAAAAGCACCCCTGAGCCTTAGAACAGATGATCTACAGCAGCAGAAGACCACACCGGTGCCACTCCCACCAGCTAAAGGACATTTTATACCTGCTACGCGCTGCCTTGCAAACAGCACCTTACAACAGAGCAGCGTGGGAAAGGACAGACTGAGCAGGTAACTGGCTCTTTAAGAACAGGAAGTGGAGGATACAGTTCACTCAGACTCACCAAAACCGGACAGCAGAAGATAAAAAACGCTGGTTGCTCTGATGAGTCTCGATTCCTGCTGCTACATTCTGAGTTTGGCGTTAACAACCTGAAAGCAGGGATCCTCCTTTGCTTCAGATTCACATCGACAGATGTATGGATGCACCAGCATCATGAGGTCATGATGATGTCATGTCCACATAAACCAAAACCTGTGATGCTTGTATAACCCAGTTGAAGCCAAGCACCTAAGAGTTAAAGGAGCTCTAACCCAGTACTAGTGAACTGTACCGAATAAAGTGGCTGTGAGAGTCCAGTTATAACTGACACATACACAATAACACTCCAAAACAAATACAAACACCCAAAAATGACTCAAACGTGTGTTTCCATGGAGACGGGGTACTCACATGATGAGAGCCTCCCACTCGAAGAAGTTCTCCTCGTTCACTGGACCTGCACAGCAAACACAAACTCTTTAAATCTCGGGTGTCTGACTGTTGGAACAACACGCTGAACATCTGAAGACACATCTGCAGAAGCTACAGATGTGTTCTGGTGTCTCACCTGCCACGATGCCCTCAGGTGGGTTCAAGGTCAGCTCTGAAACACAAACACAGAAAGATGAGTGACCTTTGACCTCTGCTGTGATCCGGTCTCAGTCACATTTTTAAACAGCTGATAGATTGTTTGCTTTCCCATGTTGAAGAAATGATTAACATTTATTCATTTAAAAACAGCCTTAAGCAAAAAAGCAGTTATAAAAGACTTCCCAATTATCTTAAATACCAATCAGATTTACCACAATGATCTATGTCGAACTGTTTATCCATAACTGTAAATCTGCAAGTTCGAACACTTATACACAACATAATACAACAGTAATTACCCCTAACCTGTAAAGTTGCAATTGTTATACATAGCTCTACGTATACACCTTAATATATACTCTGTATATATTATCACTGTGACAGTGTTGCAACTACTTGCACTTTAAATTCTGTTTACACCCACATAAACTACAAGATTCACAAAGCACTGTTTGTGTGTTTTACTTTCTTTTAGGGAACGTGCAAACTAAGAATTTCATTGCTCTGCGTAACCATTTGTGTTTTGCGGTGTACATGACAATGAAGTTCTTGAATCTTGAATGAATCGACTAATCTATGCAGAATTCACATTATTACACAAGATTAAAGTGTAGCAGCCTGAAATGAGCGCATTAAATAAATGACAGGCCTAAATATGAATGTGTACCGAGGCTAATCCCCCAGTTCAAGTTCTTATCGTTAGCCCTCAGTGCACCAAATTACATTTAAAAACCTTCAAATTTATCACTTTCAGAAAAGGCAAATCAGCCGCCGTGTCAGTGCAGCGCTGAAGCCTCGCAGCGAGTTTTCCACCTGCGCTCTGTGTTCCTGTAACCAACAGATAAACATGATGTTCGCACTTTGTGTTCATTTAACATATTTTAGAAAAGTTTTGAAAGTTACATCACGGCAGCTATATGGAACATTCTGGATAACGCCACAAACACATTATATAAGCTCCAAATTATACCGCGGTTTAAACTGCAGGTGGACAAAGCCGACACCGGATTATTCACACTGTCCAGATATTCATCAGGTTATCGGTTTGAGTCGCAGGTACAGAAGAACAAACGCGGACAGCGAAGAAAAGCTCAAATCGACCGAACTTTTAACGAGTTTCGTACAGAGATACAGGCGCTAGCGGAGCTGTTAGCTTAGCATGCTAGCTAACATTAAAAGACCTCCCATTGGCTGAAAGCGGCTCGCGTTACTCACGTTTGTACTCGGCCATAAGTCTCTTGAGCGCTGTGCCAGCCATCGTGTTTACCGGAGAAAATAACAAACAAACAAATAAACAAAAGTGGCTCAGTTTCTCAGGTTCTCACAGAGGAACGGACCAACAGCTGATCCGACTGAGCATGCGCAAAACGTGTTTCAGTTTGCGTGTCAGCAGACAGCGCACCCTGTCGACAAAAATAAAAATAATTCATTTAAAAACAAATAAAAAATAATTAATGTTTAATAATTAAGCTCATTTGTTTAATTGTAAACTTAATTTTACTCAGGTAAATGTTTTTGTGCCTTTAATAAATGTTATATAGTCTTTTTATTCAATTTTGTCTTTATTTAATTTAATTTATGTATGTAATTGATTTCCTTACCTGGATGACTGAGAATCAAGATGTATGCATGTAATAATAAGTTACGGTCTAACTGTGCCACGGTCTAAATGTGCCACAGCAGATCTGTTTTGTTGTTGTTGTTGAATACTCAAATACATAAATAATAAAATAAACAAATAAATTAAATTCAAGTCAACTTTATTTATACAACGCCAAATCACAACAACAGTCACCTCAGGGTGCTTTATATTGTAAGGTAGACCCTACAATAATACATACAGAGAAAAACCCAACAATCATATGACCCCCTATGAGCAGTGGGAAGGCCATGGTGGGAAGGAAAAACTCCCTTTTAACAGGAAGAAACCTCCCAGGCTCAGGGAGGGGCGGGGCCATCTGGACCCACTGGTTGTGGTGAGAGAAGGATGACAGAATGGTGTGAAAGAGAGATTAATAACAAGTGTGATTTAGTGCAGAGAGGTCTGTTAACACATAGTGAGTGAAGAAGTGTCTGACAGCGAATGACTGCCTGGAAATAGTGCCACATGTGAAAAGTGGCACTATTAACCTTGGTTAATAGTGCCAAGTATGTAAAACTGGTGGTGTTCAGAGGGCCCGGTGGCGCCAGTGTCCGGCAGCCTCGCCTCTGTCAGTGCGCCCCAGGGCAGCTGTGGCTACAATGTAGCTGCCATCACCAGTGTGTGAATGTGTGTGTCAATGTGTGGATGACTGGACGTGTAAAGCGCTTTGGGGTCCTTAGGGACTGAGTAAAGCGCTATACAAATGCAGGCCATTTACCATTTACCAAAAGTGATGATTTCCTGTTTTTCTCTTTTTACTTGTAATGACTCATTGGTCTGTGTGACCTTTGACCTAAGAGTGCAGTTTCCAGACTGTTTTTAAAATATTCAAACTATAATCGGCAGTCAGAACTCAACTTTGTTACTTTATACAGTGAGAAAGTTCTGTGGCCTGAATATTGAACTGCTGGATTTTGCCTATATTATCTGCCGAGGGGTGTTTTTATCTGTTATTGTTGTTGCTGTGTGCAAATGCTGCAACTGCACACAGCTGCCACATCAGAACGTGCTGCAGTAAGTTCCTCTTTATCAGGAAGTCTAGTTCAAGGCCCTCTGCTGCCTCCCCCCAACAAGATGTAGATGAACTAAAGAGCATAAAAAGAAAATGAATGTTGATTACACAACAAATATTTATGACCTTTTCTCTGATTATGTTTTTTTTGGGTGAACAGTCCTGCTTTTCTTTTGCAGCCCTACTGAGCTTCCAATCATGAGGCTTGACTCACACTGACTGTTTTATTGTTACAGTTTAAAACTCCTCAAGGTGAATGTTGTTGCGATTTGGGGCTACGTAAATAAAGCAGAATGGAATTGAAATCAGTAAACATGATAATGTTCTGAAACAGTTGCATTATCAAACAGATCTGTTATACGCTGCTTGACGATAAATCTAAATTAATCTAATTCTAAAGGAGGTCTGATCCTAATCACTGATCTGAGGGTCTCTATGGTTTTACAGACAAACAGCAGCAGCTTTGTGTCTCAGCAGCTGCATCTTGACAGCGTGTTTGGGGACCTCAAATTAAAATGTAATGATATAATAATATCAACAGTTAAACAATCATTTTTGGCATCAAATATGAATTATAGTCTTTAAAGAATCAGCATTAAACTCATCAGTATTTAAAATATCGCTGTTAAATTATATAGTCAATATTGTAGTCATCAGTGTTCAAAATTAACATTAAATCACTGAATGCTGATAACACGAATGTTAAAGTATTAAAAAGTAAATCATTAAATGTATTATACTCAATAACAAAATGATCAGTTTTTTAAAAACTGAGTCATCATTTAAATGATCAATATTCAAATATTCTTTAAAGGATCAAAGTTTAAATTATTAACATTGAAGTTTCATGTTAAGCAGAAAAGAAAAAAACACACATCTGAAACACAAAAACCATCACAAATCTCAGACATTTCACAGAAATATCAGATGTAAATTATAGTCAGTTATTTTTCAAACAATAAGAAGTAAAATGAAAATATCATAGAAATGATCTCTGTATGAATAGACTTCAGGTTTAAATCTGTTTGGAGGTAAAAATCAATCAGAAATTCAAACAAACACGAAACCTTAAACAGTGTATGGATAATTATATAAACGATGGTTGCAACCAACACATCACCCAGCTGTTTTTTAAAGTGATCATAAACTTTTCACAGACACAAAGCACTATACAACAAAACAGAGTAAAACAAGTCGGATTAAAATATAATAGAAAATTAATGTGCCATTAACAGCCATACAAAAGCACAGAATAATGTAAACAAGCATTTTAATAACAGCAACTATCAGTAAAAGTCTCAACTGAAGACCTGGTTAAGCAAAAACAGAAATTAACTGCTTTAAGGTCTCCAGAGTCAGATAAATGTAATTGTAGAGGCAGACTGCTCCATAACCTTGGTGCCACAAACTACGGAGCTCTGTTGCCCTCAGTCTTTACCCTCGTACAAGGAAGAACTAACAAACTCTGAACCTGTGATTGGAAACTGTAAGCAGCAGCGTGCTTAGTAAGAAACTTGGATAGAACATCTTGGTCCTGGCTCAGGTGATCTGTAGTAAATCTACTAGAAAGATCTACTAAGACCAAGTGTAGAGAATTTAAGAAAGGAGTATGTGTGCTTGCTAGGGTTACCAGGGCCCCACCCTGGAGCCAGGCCTGGGGAGGGTGCCAGGCCTTAGTCCGTGGGGCCTGGCAGAGGACAGCCCGAAAAAAGGACATGGGCCCATCCTGCTGCAGGTCCACCACCCACAGGAGGCAGCATAGGCGGTGCGTTGTGTGCTGGGTGGCGGCCACTGGTGGACCGATCCCTGGCTACCAAGGCTGGCAATCAGGACATGGAATGTCACCTCTCTGGTGGGGAAGGAGCCTGAGTCTGTGCGTGAGGTTGAGAGGTACCGAGGTACCTAAACGTATAGTGAGGGTGCGCTTGGAACGCCTTGCAGAGGCCCCGGTCCACAAGATCTTCAATGCACAGCTCCACCAGAGCTTCCACAGCATTCTGAGGGAGACTGGGGATATTGAGTCCAAATGGACCATGTTCAGCACCTTCATTGCAGAAGCTGCTGCACTGAGCTGAGGTGAGGTGGTTGGTGCCTGTCATGGTGATAACCCCCGAACCAAATGGTGGACACCAGAGGTGAAGGGAGCCACCGGGCTGAAGAAGGAGTCCTATCGGGCTTGGTTAGACTGTGGGACTTCGGAGGCAGCTGAGAGGTACCAGGCCAAGCTGAACGCATCTCAGGAGGGGAAAGTGGTGTTCTACCTGCCCTGTGTACAGTGCAGGTGAAGCACTGCTGACTTCGACAGAGAAAATTGTCGGGCGGTGGAAGGAATACTTCAAGGACCTCCTTAATCCCACTGGCATGTCTTCTGTGGTGGAAGAGTCTGGGGACGCGATGGATGACCCGCCAATCTCTGGGGGCGAGGTCACTGAGGCAGTTAAACAACTGCTTGGTGGCAGAGCCCCTGGGGTGATTGAGGTCCGCCCCGAGTTCCTGAAGGCTCAGGATGTTATAGGGCTGTCCTGGTTGACACACGTCTGCAATGTTGCGTGGAGATTATGGGCAGTACCTCTGGATTGGCAGACCGGGATGGTGGTTGCCATCTTTAAGAAAGGGGACTGGAGGGTGTGTTCCAACTACAGGGGGATCACACTCCTCAGCCTCCCTCCCTAGGAAAGTCTATACCAGGGTGCTGGAAAGGAGAGTCAGTCTGTTAGTCAAACCTCGGATACAGGAGGAATAATGCAGTTTTCGTCCTGGTCGTGGAACAATGGACCAACTCTTCATCCTCTCGAGGAGTTTTCCCAACCAATCTTACATGTGTTTTGTGGACTTGGAGGAATTCGACTGTGTCCCTGAGAGATGCTCTGGGAGTATACGGTGTCTGGCCCATTGCTACGGGGGATACGATCCTACATTTATATACAATACAACCGTTGCAAGAGCTTGGTCCGCATAGCCGGCAATAACTCAGACTTGTTCTCGGTGGATGAGGAAGGAAAACAGGGGGCCAGAAAGTCCAAAACACAGTTCTAGGGTTCAGCCTAGTCATGGGGAAAGCACAGGGAACCAGACACTTTAGGGGCCAGCCAGGATGCCAGTGACATAGACACAGCACCTCAATGGACAGGTCAAGAGACCAGCAAGCTAGACCCTCTAGCGACTTGCCTGGAGGTTGGTGTTGGCAAAGGTTACAGGAGACTGATGATGATGATGGCAATAAAGACCTTCTGGTGGCATGACCAGCGAGAGATGGCAGAGCGCCTAAGGAGGCCAGACAGGATGCCGCAGCAGTGAGTGGAGTCCTTCAGGAGGTTTGGGAGGTTGGTGACAGATTTGACCCCTCAGGATGCTTGGCAGGATGCAGACAACGGCATCAAGGGAGGAGACCCTCTGGATGCTTGGATTGAAACTGTTGTAGGTGGAGGTGACAGGACACCACTGGTGGCTTAGCTGGGGGTCAATAACATTGATGAGGGCCCTCAGAAGACTTGGCACCAGGCAGGCAACAACAGAGGAGGTGGGTGTAAGTCTATGTAGCAGAGGCCCAGAGGTGACACAGGAGCCATTTGCTCTGATTCAGGCAGGGCGGGAGTCACTCATTCTGGACTTTTTGGATTGGTTTGGATAAATGCATTTATTTGTCGGTTGCAGTTGTCTGCAACTGAGATGACAAACCTTGCTGACCGTACATACAATACACAACTTCACACTGGGGCGTCAGGTCAGGCTAGGTAGCAAAAGGAAAAACAATGAAATGTGTAAAACTAAAGGTCAGATCAGGAGAAAAAAGAATTTCTGCTCATAATGATCCTTAGACGGAGTCAGCATGAGGAGAAGACAAAAACTCCAGCACATATCATCACATCATAACACCCTAAAAACACAAGACAAACAACATACCAAAGGTAGCCGAATGAAAGATGATGGATATGCTGTCTTGTTGAAAATGTAATTTATTTAAAATACTATTGGCTAGCAGCAGAAAGGCCATAACCCAAAGATGGCTAAAGGCTGACCCTCCAACTCTGGCCCAGTGGTTTGGGATAGTGAAAGAAATTTTTGGAATGGAGAGGCTTACCTTTGCCCTTAGACGAGCTCGAGAAATTCAAGAAGCTCTGGGAAAATGGATTGTGTATAATTAAATATTACTATGATGTATGTAGATACTAATGTGGAGACTGTGTACGTCTTCCATGCTGACCTAATGTTTTGTATTCTCATACTGTAAATTAATAAATAAAAAGTTATAAAAAAAAGAAAAAAGGATATGCTGTCTTGGTGAGAAGAGGGTGTCAACTGCATTAAGGGACCAGTTGATCAAATCCATAGTTCTTCTTTAGGTTTTAGCTCTGGTGAAGAGGGACCCAAGAGCTCTGGACCCTCTGGTTCAGGCCCAAGCTGCTCAGCAGGGCCCATGGAAATCTCTGGCCTCTCTGCATTCTCGGGACACTGAAGATTCAGGATGCGGAGGCTGGGACTGCTCAGCACACTCAGGGTGCTCTTGGTGCTCAGAGGACTGTGGTTGCTCAGCAGGGCAAGAAATCTCTCTGATGACTGAGGCTGCTTAGCAAATCTCACAGCTGACTCTGACAACTGGGAGTGGCAGAGCTACAACATATACCATATACAAACAGTATCTGAGCCATGAACAGCCTAGGGAACCACCTAGAGGTCTGGTGTGGTGCTTCTGCACTTGCAGACTGGGGTGGTGGTTCCCATCTTTAAGATGGGGGACCAGAGTGTTGTCTCCAACTACAGGGCATAGAAATACAAATAACATTCAATTCAATTAAAATCTACGTTCCTACCCCTCACTTCTGGAGAGGAAAAGCCATCCATAAGTTGAACCTTGGATATAAGAGGAACAATGCTGTTTTTATCCTGATCACAAAACACTGAACCAGCTCTTTATATTCCCAACCAGTCTACATTTGTTTTTGTAGCCATTTGATCCTTCAGAGCCATTTGTTCCCTTTATAGTGCTGGACTCCTCCAGAGCTGCCCTGTGTCACTAACTCATAGGTCTCTGTGCATGTGCAATCATCCAGGTAGCATTTTCAGATGAACAGAATCAACTTTCTGGGACTCTGTTCATAGTTTTTAGGCTTTCACTTTGTTGGCCTAAAAATCACACAGCTGCTTTTTGGAGATGATGTATTTCTGCTAGATTCGAGGTTCTTTATTTGTCACATGCATAGTTATACGAGTACAACACGCAGTGAAATGTATCCTGATATGCTCCTCGACTGTGCAAAGACAGATAACATTATATACATTAAGCGAATAGGAGGACATTATATAAGTGAATTATGTACTTTAAGTGAATTAAATAAAACAAGTAAATCTAGAAACAATCTAGAAATGAAAAATCTGAAAAATGTACATTGTGCAGGTGGGATGTACTAATAAGTCCTGTCTCTGACACTTATGGATGCTGTGTGTGTGTGTGTGTGGGGGGGGGGGGGGGGGGGGCGGCAGGGACACACTGGAGAGATTTTATCTCTCGGCTGGCCTGGGAACGCCTTGGTGTTCCTATGGATTAGCTGGAAGAGGTGACTGGAACAGGGAACTCTGGGGTCCTTAGGCTGCTGACCCTGTGACCCGTAAAGGGATAAGTGGAAAAATGGATGGATGTATATCCAACTATGATCACCAGCTTTCCAATGTTATTTTTATGTATCTGTTTTGTTTAAAATACAACTTTTTGCATTGCAGATTCTTTATTTTTCTTCTATATGTTTTATCAAGTGATTTAACATCTTTTAAAGGAAAATAGCAGCAGTTTTAAAGTCTGTAAGTCTAACAGAGACCAGAACTCAGGATCCGGTTCGGTGGGTCAATCAGCTCTCTGGCAGCCCAGCAGCCTCCTCAGCTGAGCCCTGATCTCTGTCACCTTTAGGCCATACACCACCGGGTTGAACACAGTCGGGATCATCACCTGGAAGATGGAGGTGAGGACGGAGGCTGTGGGCTGACTGCCGGCCTGTAGGCGACGCTGCAGCACCTCCACCCCGGAGCTCACGCTGTAGCTACAGAAGACGAGCAGGTGCGGCAGGCACGTGCTCAGTGCTTTGCTGCTGAAGCTGCGCGAGCGCTGCAGGCAGACGGACAGGACGGCGCTGTAAGAGAAGAGCACAAAGATGGCGGGCAGCAGGACAGTAGCTACGATGACCGAGAGGTTGTAGACTTCGCTCAGCAGTGTCTCACGACCACCACAGCTCAGACTGACCAGGCTGTAGATGTCGCAGTAGATCCTGCTGAGCTGCGAGCGGCAGAGCGGCAGACGGCTCGCCAGCAGCACCGCAGTGCCGACCAGCCCGACAGGCAGCAGCCAGCAGAGCAGCAGCAGTGCCAGCACTGTGGCTGGAGACATGACAACGGTGTAGAGCAGCGGGCGGCAGATGGACACATACCGGTCAAAAGACATGGCTGCTAGCAGTAGGAAGCTGGAGGTGCCCAATGAATATAAAAGCCAGGCCTCACACATGCACACACGCAGGGTCACCTGCACTGAGCGGACCCCTCTCAGCAGGTCCACCAGAAGTTTGGGGTAAAACACCGTGCTGCCCGCCACAGAGTTCATCAGCACAGCCATCACAAACACAAACATGGGGCGGTGGAGGCTCCGCTGGGAGCAGATCACGTAGACCACCAGGCTGTCGCTGCACAGCATGAACAGGTAGGCGCACAGGAAGAAGAAGAAGAAGAAGAGCCGCTGATTGGACAGCTGCGCCAGGCCGTCCAGGGTCACTGATGTCACCAGGATGGGCAGTGAGGTCACGTTTACCCCTGCTGACATCATCGGGGGAGACACAACAATCTGAGGGAGGTGTCAGCTGACAGAAAGCTCTGGAACAGCTGCACACAAGTTTAAACCATCAAATCAAAAACAGAAGCAGAAAAAATATTGGTTCAATATCAGATCATCAATTTGCAATTTATCATCAAATGAATACTTATTTGACTCAAAAACATATAAAATGTTACCATTCAAATGATCATTGTTGAAATACTGAAAACTGACACGTAAATCAAAATCATCAGAGTTTAAAATGTGTTTGAATCATTCAGACTGAACTGTTAACATTTTATCATTTACATGATCAGGATCATATAATCATTACAGAGCGAACGATCAACTAAATCAACATTTAATATTGTAATAATAATGTTTACATTTTGAATTTCACATTACTGCTTTTCAAGAAAACATTTAAATCATCAATATTAAAAGATCAACATCTAAAATCAGATGCAATGACACAATTACCATCAACACTTCAAGAATTATTTCTCAGATTTTGGATTAGGAATGTCTGAAGAATAAAAATATAAATTATAGACTTTAAAGAAGGAGAGATGCAATCAACATTTTTAAATTGTAGTGTTAATATTGTTATCATCAGTATTAAAAAGAATATTTAAACCAATAATCCAACTTTAAATGATCAAAAGTAAAATCATTGTTTTTAGGTGTTTAAGTCATTAGAATTATCAGTGTTTATAATAAAGTCATCATTTAAATGATCAATGTTCAAATATTCAAATGATCAGTGTTTAAAGTATCAAAGTGATCAAAGGTTAAATTATTAACATTGAAGTTATCAAGGTTTAAGTCCCTGTTTTAATTATGCAAATGTCTAAATGTCTGTTTAAATGTGTAATAATAATGTAAATCCTTGTTTTAATGATTAAACCTTAAATTATGAAAGTTTGTACAGAAACGATCACTTCAGTCATCATTTATATTCTGAGTGTTTAAAGTATCAACATTAAAATGAGGATCAATTAAATTATCAGCATCATTGTTTCTGTTTAAAGTTTAAATTGTGCGTTAAATAATAACGAACAGAGACATTTGGATCGTTGTCATGTTCAGCTGAACAGAAACAGACACAGGAGCTCCCACACCTGGATCATGTGGGCTGAACCCTGAGAGCTGTTTTTATCATCCTCTCGCCTCAGTGGAGCTCATTAACTCAGCCTTATCTGCAATGATGCAAATAAAGTTTAAAGTTTGGATTGTAAATATTTCAAGAATCAAAATACAAAGGATAGAATTTTAAGGAGTGTTTCTTAAAATCATCAATGTCTGAATGATCACAGTTTAATCTGGAACAGATGGATCACAGTTACATAAATGGCCCATATGTCATTAATGAAAATATGGGCAGAATCGTTATCAGGTACAAACTACATGGAGACATCACACAGATACAAGTACCTGCCAGTGCTCAGTAATTCAATTCAGTTGTATTTATACAGCACCAAATCACATCAACAGTCGCCTCAGGGCGCTTTAAATTGTAAGGTAGACCCTACAATAATACGTACAGCGAAAAACCCAACAATCATATCAGAATCGTGTTTATTGGCCAAGTATATGTGCAGACACATACAAGGGATTTGGTTCCGGTAGATGGAGGCTCTCAAGCACAGCAATGTAAATCACTCACACACACACACACACACACACACACACACACACACACACACAAAGACACACACACACACACACACACGTGTCTATATATACCTTACACATGCGTACACATACATGCACAAAGCTGTGTAAACCAACTATAAATAACTAATCTAAACTTATATACATAGAATACAGAAATGAATGAGGTGGAATGAATACTACAAAATGTACATAAGTGCAGTTGCAGTCTGGCAGTGGGAGCAGTGTGACAGGTCAACTGTTAAGAAGGGAGATGGCGAGGGGAAAGAAACTGTTCCTGTGTCGAGTGGTCCTGGTCTGCAGGCTTCTGTACCGTCTGCCAGAGGGCAGCAGATCAAAAAGTCTGTGTGCAGGGTGTGAGGGGTCTGTGGTGATTTTCCCTGCCCGTTTCCTGGTTCTTGAGAGGTACAGATCCTGGATGGAGGGCAGGGGGGTGCTGATGATCCTTTCTGCTGCCCGTACAGTCCGCTGCAGTCTGCTCCTGTCCTGTTTAGTGGCTGCTCCATACCAGACTGTGATGGAGGAGCACAGGACAGACTCCATGACCGCAGTGTAGAACTGGATCAGCAGCTCCTGTGGGAGACTGTACTTCCCCAGTTGTCTCAGGAAGTACATCCTCTGCTGGGTCTTTTTGAGGAGGGAGTTGATGTTGGTCTCCCACTTCAGGTCCTGGGAGATGGTTGTACCCAGGAACTTGAAGATCTTCACAGTTGACACAGGGCTGTCTGATATGGTGAGGGGGGGCAGAGTTGAGGGATGTCTCCTGAAGTCCACTGTCATCTCTACAGTCTTAAGCGTGTTCAGCTCCAGATTGTGCTGACTGCACCAGAGTACCAGCCGCTCGACTTCCTGCCGGTATGCAGACTCATCACCATCTTGAATGAGGCCAATGACAGTGGTGTCATCTGCAAATTTTAGGAGTTTGACAGCCGAGTTCTTGGAGGTGCAGTCGTTAGTGTAGAGGGAGAACAGTAGTGGTGAGAGGACACATCCTTGAGGGGCACCAATACTGAGGGACCGGGTTTCAGAGGTGATCTCCCCCAGCCTCACTTGTTGCTTTCTGTCTGTCAGGAAGCTGGTGATCCACTGACAGGTAGCTGGTGACACGCTGAGCTGGGAGAGTTTGGAGGAGAGAAGTTCAGGCACGATGGTGTTAAAAGCCGAACTAAAGTCCACAAACAGGACCCTGGCATAAGTTCCCGGGCGGTCAAAGTGTTGCAGGATGTAATGCAGCCCCATGTTCACTGCATCATCCACCGACCTGTTTGCCCGGTAGGCAAACTGCAGAGGGTCCAGCGGGTGGCTTTCAGATGGGCTAGCACCAGTCATTCGAAGGATTTCATGACCACAGACGTCAAGGCGACAGATCTGTAGTCATTCAGTCCTGTGATGGTGGGTTTCTTGGGAACAGGGAGGATGGTTAAGCGTTTGAAGCAGGAGGGAACTTCACACAGCTCCAGGGATCTGTTGAAGATGCGAGTAAAGATGGGAGCCAGCTGTTCAGCACAGGTTTTGAGGCAGGAGGGTGAGACGCCGTCTGGTCCGGGGGCTTTCCTGGGCTTCTGTTTCTGGAATAGTCGGCTCACATCCTTAGTGCGTATTCTGAGTTTCAGGGAGGAGGAAAGGGGGTGAGAGGTGTGGTGGAGGTCGTTGAGTCTGAATTGGAGAGGGTGGGGGTGGTCGTTGAGTCTGGATTGGGGAAGGGGAGGGTGAAGGGGGGAGAGGTGGAAGGTGTGTTGGGGGTCAATGTCTGAAGCAATGTCCCTGGGGAGGGGAGGGTGGGGCGTGGGAGTCTGTCCGTCTCAAACCTGCAGTAGAAAGTGTTTAACTCGTTGGCCAGGTCTTTGTTTGCTTCAGTGGGTGGGGGGCGTCTGTAGCTGGTGATTTCCTGCAGGCCCCTCCACACTGACGCTGGGTCGTTGGCTGAGAGCCGTTCTTCCAGCTTCTGGGAGTAGATGCTTTTAGCTGCTTTGATCTCCTTGGTCAGTGTGTTCCTGGCTTGCTTGTACAGGGCCCTGTCACCACTTCTGTAGGCGTCCTCCTTGGCCATACGAAGATGTTGGAGTTTAGGAGTGAACCATGGTTTATTGTTGTTGTATGTGCAAAAGGTCTTTGTTGGCACACACACGTCTTCACAGAAACTGATGTTTGATGTCACAGTGTCCGTGAGCTCATCCAGGTTCTCAGATGCAACTTCAAAAACAGTCCAATCAGTGGAGTCAAAACAGTCCTGCAGTTCCTATGACCCCCTATGAGCAAGCACTTTGGCGACAGTGGGAAGGAAAAACTCCCTTTTAACAGGAAGAAACCTCCAGCAGAACCAGGCTCAGGGAGGGGCGGGGCCATCTGCTGTGACTGGTTGGGGTGAGAGAAGGAAGACAGGATAAAGACATGCTGTGGAAGAGAGACAGGGATTAATAACAGGTATGATTCAATGCAGAGAGGTCTGTTAGCACATAGTGAGTGAAGAAGAAACACCCAATGCATCATGGGAATCAGCAGCCTACACCTATTGCAGCATAAGGGAGGGTCCAGCCCTAACTAAATGCTTTAGCAAAAAGGACAGTTTGAAGCCTAATCTTAGAAGTAGAGATAGTGTCTGTCTCCCCTTCACTAAACTGGAGCTCAGCCTTCCTGGACAGTCTGCTCGTACGGTGACCTTCATGTAAAGCTAGCAGTCAGCTAGCAGCTACATCCACCTGTGAGTCAAAGAGACCACTCTCCTATTAATGCAAACTGTAAGTCTTAATACTATTTAAACAGGTGAGTTATAAAACTGTAAAGCTGCTGTGAAAGTGAAACTTATCTACACAGACCAAACAGTTTGTGTATCAGGCTGTAAAAATGTTTAGTTCTCCTGTAAAATTTTAACATGGGAGTCTATGGGGACTGATTCACTGCTGCCTCTGGTGGACGTCAGAGGAACTGCAGTTGATGCTTTTTCCTGTGCAATAGACTACTTGCACAATCACTTCCATGTTCTACTGGTCCTGCACAACTGTTTCTGGTGTGGTTAAACAATGGCGACGTTGTCCATCTGCTGCCTACAAGAGTTCCCAAAATTGAACATCACTAATCTTCATTAGATTAACAGGGTGACGACAACCCCCACCAGCAAATTAGATAAAGCATTTAAATTATGTGCTGCATCACACTGTGTATATGTGATAGATTGATTATTTGTTGAAGTTCATAATGGAGTAAAAAGTTGTGGTTAAAAGTTACCCAATATATTATTCAATTTATTTCAAATATGTAAATGTATAAACAAGGGTAAAAGAAGTCCCATTAAGAGACGTAATGTAACACAGGCTAAAATATGTTCAACCGGATAATAATCCTTAATGTGACTACAACCTGTGTAACATGCAATCTGTGATCCACTTGTCGAGCCTGGGGAATAATCCATGTGATTTAGTGATCATGATTGATTAGTTATGCCTGCCGTTGCCGGAAGGGGGAGCTCTGGCCACGATGCCTCATTCGCAATGAAGCTGCTGAAAGAGAAGCATCGTGTCATTGACTTATCCCCTTTTCAGGTAATAATTGTGCAATTCTGCTGTTGGACTTTACAAATATGTATGTTGAGTTGTACTGACCGTGTTTCCAAATGTACCAAGAGGATACTAGGAATACTTAGATGACCTGTGTTAACTGTGATGTTAGGATAAGCTATAAGCAGCAAGCTAAGCTAAGCGCTCTGTTGGTGGCTAGCATGAAGCATTATCGTGCCAGACTGTGTGTGGAACATACATTGTGTGCATTTTGCATTTGCTCTGGACAAAGAACATGTTTATTTTGTGTGAAGAGACAAATGCCTATTAGTATTTTTATATGAATATTTTGTTTATTTTCTGTACATTTCAGTTTAATGGTCTAAGTTTGTTTATTGATTCATAAGCTGTTTTTGTAAATTTTTACATTCAATTTAATCTGTAACTTATAGAAAAGGAAAGGAAACAGTCTTGAGATATATTGTCTTACAACTAACAGAGACTGTACATCGTTGTTAAGATGTTTAATACTTTTGTATGTATGTTTATATTTCTGAATCATTCGCAATGAAGCTGCTGAAAGAGAAGCATCGTGTCTGAGCGTCGTCATTGACTTATCCCCTTTTCAGCCCCTTTTCAGGGTGTAACATTTTGGAGGCACCGCTGGGATGGATGTGATGAGGGCCCGCTGTCCCAGATAGACGCCCCAGTCATCATTCAACCCCTCACATCAAATACCACGGTGGGAGATACAGTGTGCTGGTTTCGACAGTTACGCAGAGGGACCTGCATGCAACCTGAGGTTAACTACTGGTGCCAGGGAAGCTGCACTGACTCTTCTGCAAAGAGGTCTTACATCACACTAATCTTTTCCACAAGCCACAGACTGAAATGGAGTCTTCAGGGCTAGAGGACCTGAAGTTAGAAGTTGCTGGTACATTGTATACAGTGACAAGAGACATTTTGATCGAAGTTTGTGATTTCCTAAATATTGCTGGTTCAAAACTTGAAAGGGTATCGAGTAAAAGTCGTTCCTCTCTCATTTCCTATATAATACAGCACTTAGAAAGAGAGGAGCTGGATGAGCTTGAAGATGAGGGAATGTCTGAGCTACTGATTTTGAAAGACAAAATTTTGGAGTTGCAACAGGCTGCTCAGAACGGTACATCGGGACACAAAACCTCAGATACTAACCAGACAGATGAGGTGCAGGAACAGGTTGGTGAGGCCTCAGAAGAAGAACAACTGATAAAGGAAATAGAGACGCTTCAGTTGGCTCTTGCATTATCACGACAGAACAAGGCGAAGCAACCTAGTACAGCCAAACTGTCGATGAGTGTGGGGGACAATAGTGCTAAACAAACCCCTCCACCTTTTCTGACACTACCGTGGGGCAGAGAATTCAAAATATCAGGTCAGATTGGTGAGCCCGGCCAAAAGGATAAACTAACTTTCTCCAGCCTAGCTCATCAGATTGAACAAGGCATCAGCAAAGGAGTCCCTGAAATAGAAATAGTTGATGCAGTAATCAGGGCAATAGCACCAGGCTTACAATTGCGTAGCTACCTAGAGGGCAAAACCAACCTTACATTGCCTACCCTGAGGAGGATTCTAAGGTCCCACTACCAAGAACGAGGGGCAACAGAACTTTACAAACAACTCACGTCAGAGGTCCAAAGCATTAAAGAAACCCCACAAACTTTCTTAATCCGTGCCCTAGACTTAAGACAGAAAATTCTGTTTGCATCGCAAGAAGCTGAATCTGGCTTAAGATATGACCCTGTGCTTGTACAGAGCATGTTCCTTCATACAGTTCTGACAGGCCTGCAAAATGATAACATTAAGAGTGACCTCCAGCCCTACCTACAGGAAACCACAACCAGTGATGAGCTCCTCCTTGAGAAACTCAATGTTGCCTGTGCAAATGAAGCAGAGAGACAAAATAAAAAGAAGTTACTCTCCCAGCAGCGGCCAACCACTGTGCATTCACTTCAGTCTGACACTCCTGCAGATAAAAAAGGGAAAAACCTAAAACCTGAATCCATCAGCAAAGCTCAGCCTGACCTACTAAATGAACTTAAAGAAATCCGTTCTGACATGGCATTATTGAAAAATCTTGGTGCTGAAGTCGCACAAATCAAAGAAATAATTCAACAGCCTAGTCCGGCACAAACACAGTATTCTGCCTCACTTGCAGCACCAGAATGTGTTCCCTTTTCTCATCTTGAGCATCTGCCACAAAACTACTGGCCTCCTGTGGGACCTGGACGGAGAGGTGATACAGCTCAGTATCAACAGAGGTTTGCACCACAACGTCAGTATCCTGCTGTTAAACCGAGCACGCCTAAGGAAATGCTTTGGCTGCCAGCAAAGTGGGACTGAGTACTGCAACCATTGCTATCGATGTGGTAGCAGTGAACACTTTCGCGCAGGTTGCAGGGCGAAACTAACTAGACCAGACAAAGATCAACCTTTAAACGGACAGTGGTTGCCCCCACGGGACAGGGAGTAACCAATAATAGTGTAACGTCCCAACAGCTTTGCTATTACTGTGGTGTTCTGGGAAAACTCAAAAGACTCAGAAGGTGTGCGTCTTGTAAAAAAAGCACTTATTGTTCTAAGATGTGCCAAGCTGAGCACTGGCCCAGACACAGAAAACAATGCAACAAACACACTCAGCCTCAAGTAAATCAGCACACGCACCCAAAGGCAAGTGTTATTCACCCCAAAAGGGTGGACAGCCAGTCCCATCTTGTTGCTCTTGTTGGGAAACAGTGTATAGTTGACTGTTATATACAAGGCCACCAAACTCAAGCCTTATGGGATACAGGCTCCCAAGTGTGTATTGTTGATGAAGAGTGGAAGAAGAAGTATTTACCACATGAGAAATTAAGAGATGTTTCTGAGTTACTTGATGCACCTGACGATTTAAAAATCTCAGCTGCTAATGGTCAAAACATCCCTTACAAGGGTTTTATTGAAGTCACTTTTGGTCTAGCTGCTGAGGGAGCAAACCCTAAAGAACTTGTAGTCCCCATGTTAGTGATGAAAGGCGGAAGTCTTTCGCAGCCCATTCTAGGCTTTAATGTTATTGAGCAAATACTGAAAACTAGTACTATAGAGCAAATGGATGCTGAAAGAACTGAGCAGCTGCACGAGGCATTAAGAGGGGCTTTCCCTTGCCTTAAAAGAGAAAATGTCACAACCTTTATTGATTTAGTGACTGCTAAACAATTACATGATTTTGTTGTGAGAACAACAAAAGAGAAAGTCATTGTACCCAAACACACTTCTGTTCAGATTGACTGTAAGGTGCAGACCCGCCCGCTGAAGAAAGACACTACACTTCTCTTTGAGCCTGACATAAACCCTCAGTGGGCTGAAGGTCTGGAGTTTTGTGAGACACTAGTAGAACTCAGAAGGGGGGTCCCCCCCTATATTGTTCTTGATGTGCAAAATCCCACTGATCACGACATTGAGCTGTCAGGAAAAACTGTTGTGGGCACCTTAGAGCAAATTCAAGCTGTGTACCCAGCGACAGTTTTAGAGAAATCTGACCAGTGCTCCCCATTATTGGTGAATCAAGTGAATGCAGAGAGCGAGCAAATTCCTGACACCTCATGGGACCCACCAATTGACCTTACGCACCTGAGTGAATCTGAAAGGGGGGTGGTGCAAAAGATGCTCCGTGAGGAATGCTCTTCCTTTTCCAAAGCAGATGATGATATTGGATGTATGAAACTGAAGATATCATTGAAGGATATGGATCCTGTAGCACGCACTTACCTGTCGGTACCAAAGCCGCTATACAAAGAGATGAAAGAGTATCTGCACAACCTTATTGCACAAGGATGGGTCACGAAATCCAACTCATCTTATGCCTCACCAGTTGTCTGTGTGAGAAAGAAGGACGGCAGCTTACGTCTCTGTATAGATTACAGAGAACTAAACAAAAAGACTCATCCAGACAGACAACCAATCCCTCGAGTGCAGGACATTCTCGACAGTCTTGGCGGCAACTCATGGTTTTCATTGTTAGACCAAGGCAAGGCCTACCATCAGGGCTTTATGGATGAAGGCAGCCGACCTTTAACTGCTTTTGTGACACCATGGGGCCTGTACGAATGGATAAGGATTCCATTCGGGCTGATGAATGCACCTGCAGCCTTCCAACGCTGCATGGAAGAGTGTCTGGAAGAGGTGCGAGACAACATCTGTGTACCCCTACCTTGATGACACTCTAGTGTACAGTCATTCATTTGATGATCATGTCAATCATGTCAGAAAAGTGCTTCAACTACTGAGGAAGTATGGGAATCAAGCTTAACCCAGTAAATGTGAATTATTTCAAACACGAGGTTCGCTATCTAGGAGAATGTTTCAGCCGAAGGTAGCAAAATTGATCCAGCTGACACCAATGCAGTTACAGCCTTGAAGGACAGGAGACCAAGCAATGTGGGAGAGCTGCGAACTGTCTTGGGCTTGTTAAGTTACTATAGGCAGTACATACGGGACTTCTCCCGTATTGCATGTCACTGTATAGCTTGTTGAAGGGCACAACGGAAGATAAACAATGTATCCCAAAACCAGACAAACACAAATACAAGTCACAAGAAAGAAGTAAAGGGGTCCCATCCACAACAAGTCAATTGTGTGGACTGAAGAACATCAGCGCATATTGGAACGACTAATAGACTGCCTAGTTGAGCCACCAGTCCTCGGGTTCCCAGATTTTTCTAAAACCATTTATCCTCCATACCGATGCCCTCAGCTCAAGGCCTCGGAGCAGTTCTATACCAACACAAGATAATAAACTCCGTGTGATTGCTTATGGCTCCCCGGGACATTGACTGCAGCTGAACGAAACTATCATCTTCACTCAGGAAAACTGGAGTTTCTCGCACTTGAAGTGGGCCGTCACAGAGAAATTCAGAGATTATCTTTATTATGCGCCTACTTTCACTGTGTTCACTGACAATAACCCCCTCACCTACATCCTTTCAAGATGCCAAGCTAAATGGCAACTGGATGTAGATGGGTGGCAGAGCTTGCAGACTTCCATTTCACCACTCCGATATCGCCCAGGTAGAGAGAATGTGGATGCTGACAGTCTTTCAAGAATGCCTGTTGAGATGAGGAAATGATGGAACAGTGTACAGAGGAAATGGGTTCAGATTGTGTGGCAGCAATAACCCAAGTTGTGGAGACTCCAGATTTCAACTCACCAATGGTCTGCCCCATACTCACCCGTCTCCAGTGTAACATCAGTGAGTGAAAGAACCACACAACCAATTTTCGGTTACAGAGGTCAACAAGCACAGCAAGATGATGGAAATATTGGCCCAATAATGCAGTGCAAAATGAGGAATGAAAAGCCAACAAGGCATGAAACTTAATACACTAAAGTGCCCAAAGCAGTGTCTCCTGCGTGAATGGGAAAGGACTTCCTATTGATGAAGATGGTATTCTTTGCAGAAAAACCCACAACCAGAGACAGCTTGTGTTGCCTGAAAGTACAAAGAGACTGTACTGAGAGAATGCATGATTGAGATGGGTCATCAGGGCACTGATCGAACAAACATCATTGATCAGAGATAGATTCTTTTGGCCTTACATGCAACGAGACATTGAACATTATGTGACAAAGACCTGCACTTGCCTGAAACAAAAGATACCAATGTAAAGAAGCGAGGGCACCGCTCACCAGTATTGTTACCACAAACGCCGTTTGAAAACTGGTTGTCAATAGATTTTCTCCACTTGGACAAGTGTAAGGGTGGTTACGAGTATATTTTGGTGATTGTTGACCACTTTACTCGTTTTGCACAGGCTTATGCCACCACCTCCAAGTCTGGCAAAACGGTTGCTGATCGCATCTTTAATGACTACGCCTTGAAGTTTGGACTGCCAGCACGGATACACCATGACCAAGGTGGCGAATTTGAGAACCAGCTCTTTGCCCAGCTGAAAAAGAACTGTGGCATATTGGGATCCCGAACTACACCATACCACCCACAAGGGAATGGACAAGTTGAACGGTTCAACCGGACGTTACTACAAATGTTGAGGACACTTACTGATAGGCAGAAGACAAGTTGGAAAGAGTCCTTGAACAAGCTTATCTACGCCTATAACTGCACACGAAGTGAGGTAACTGGGTTTTCTCCTTTCTACCTTCTCTTTGGAAGGTCCCCAAGGTTACCTATTGATCTGTTTTGGTCTCACCTCTGAGACAGGGAAAACAGACCACCGAACCTACATGGAGAAATGGACACGAGAAATGCAAGAGGCATATGACATAGCACGGGAGAATGCAAAGAAGTCAGCAGACAGGAGTAAAAAACATTATGATGGGAAAGTGAGAAGCTCTGTGTTATACCCTGGCGATCGTGTTCTTGTCCGAAATCTGACCCCTAGAGGAGGAACGGGGAAGCTTCGTAATCACTGGGAACAGGACATCAATGTTGTCATCCGTCAAGTTGCAGAAGGCCTCCCCGTGTATGAGGTGAAACCAGAGCAAGGGAGGGGAAGGTCAAGAATCATGCACCGCAACCTGCTGCTGCCATGTGATTACTTACCCCTGGAAAGGCCACCAGAAGTATCACCGAAGCAAAAGAAAAGAAGAGTGAGGGAAAAAGACGCAGAACAGGTGAACCAGGAAGTAGAAGATGACGAGGAGGAATGGGGGTACTATTATGGGCCCGTAACACAGACTCAAGTGCCCAGTACAGAGAGGGTCACAGAGCATGGTGATGACCAGGAGAAACCAGAGGCCGGTGGTAATGGACCACTGGGTGAAGAAAGGCTCATGTCGTACACAGAGGAGCCTGAGACACAGGATGAAAACAGGCCAAAGGAAGAAGACCATCAAGAGGAAGATGGACAAGTAGTGGAGAGGTAATGGATGACACTCTAGCATCTCCACGCCCATGCTTGCCTGAAAGCAACAGAGAGAGGGACCTATAGTTTGCCAAGGAGGGAGAGACGAGCCCCTAAGGTTTTCACCTATGATCAGCTGGGTACTCCAACATGCTACAGTACAGTGTGTACAAACGAAATGCCCTACCAGTATCAACCCATACAACACAGAGACATTCAACCAATAACCATGTGGCCTAATTCATTCCAAATTTGTCAGCCACGCCACCAGTTGGCACAGGAAAGTGCAAAATGTCTGTATCCCATTCTATCTTGTCTTCCATATTAGGTTATCCACGTCATCAAAAAGCAAAACTAAACATATAATGCGACAGGCCTCATTAATGCGGGCTTCTAGACAACAAGGACGTCTGCAGCAAGTAGTATAAATTGACAAGACGGTGCCAGCTATAAGTTCCAGGACAACATAAAAACACTGTGAAGAATATGTCTAAAGTACATAGAGGATAACATAACGTACTTTTGTCAGGTATAGTCTATTCTTACCTCAGTTGTGTAATAGGTTTACACCACTGAAAACGGGGCTGAAAAGGGGATAAGTCAATGACGACGCTCAGACACGATGCTTGTCTCTTCAGCAGCTTCATGCGAAGGAGGCAATCGTGGCCAGAGCTCCCCCTTCCGGCAACGCAAGGCATAACTAATCATCATGATCACAAATCACATGGAGTATCCCCAGGCTCGACAATTGGATCACAGATTGCATGTTACAACAGGTTGTAGTCACTTTAAGGATTATATCCGGTGAACATATTTTAGCCTGTGTTACAATACGTCTGTAATGGGGACTTCTTTTTACCTTGTTATACATTTACAATATGTGAAATAAATGGAATAATATATTGGGTAACTTTTTAACCCACACTGTATTACTCATTATGAACTTCACGCACAAATAATCAATCTATCACCACTCCCCCACAAAATTAGATGTCGTCCCCGACATCAAAAACTCTTAAGAACAAAAACTTAGGCAAAATGTCACCAAAAGCCAGTGTGTTTTTCATCTTAGTTTCCTCTTTGGTACTGAGTCTTAAGTCCGTTCTTTTTCAGTATACCGTGAATTAATA